>NW_028186756.1:4019049-4038239 GCF_003343005.1 Rhea americana
GGCCTGCGCGGCCGCGCCGGGCCGCCGGCAGCTCGCCGGGCGATGCGGGACGGACGCGCGTCCTCTCTGCGCGTATACGCGCGTGTGTGTGTGTGTACATACATATATTTTCTTTCTTTTTCCTCCCAGCCGGATCGCGCTGCTGACCCGGTGGATGGCTTAGCCTCGGAACACGTTTGCGGTGGCCCCGGGCGTGGAGCGAGCGGCGGGACGGGGACCTGGGGGTGGTAAGGGCCGCTCGAGTTAGCCGTACCGCGAGAAAACACGAGTGGCTCCTTCGCGATTGAGTTATTCTTACTAACTGCGTGTTACACGTATGTGCTCTATGGGTTTTGTGTTAAATATTGTGCTTTATGTTAAATATTGTCAAGCTGTTAATGATTCCTTGGAGTCTAATTTTGTTTTAAAGCGTGAACCTAGGTGACATATTAGGGTGATTCAAGGATAATTAATTGCATATGGGAAGGACTATATAGATATTTAGAAAAATCAGTTTCATATTCAAATGAATTACTGGTTTATCTTTGTGGTTTTCCTTGAGGCTGTGAAAGGGTTACTGTAATATGTTAGCAACAACTTGAGTTTCCACTGCAGTGTTTTGGGGGAACGTTTAAGTGGGAATGGAAGAGGGAGTAGGCTGAAAGGAGTTAATTCTCCTCTGTGTATGGCATTGATCAAATTAATACTGTGTGTGGCTTTAGGGTTCATATGTTTTAAAGTTGGAGAGTGTTAGAATGTTGTGACAAAAATTACTCAGGGGCTGGAGAAAGCGCCTTGCAATGAGAGACCAGAAGAGAGCTCTTAAAGAGCTCAAGCCATATATTTTATATCAAAAGATAGTAGAGAAGTTATGTGCTGAATTACAGCGTATAACAAAACGTAGATGCTTATAGGTGTGAATCTAACAGGAAGACTTAAGAAGAGTCAATGACTGGAAATGGCTTCCATTTCAAATTGAAAATAGGGAACTTTTTTAGGGTGAATGTGAGTAGGGAGTGGAACAGACTGCCCATGGAAAGTGGCAGATTTTCGTATCTTGGTGTTTTCAAATGAAGACCAGGTGCCTTCTTGGAGGAGATGCTTTAGCCAAATACAATGGTTCAGTACCATGTACCTAGGGTAAGATCAGTGTGGAATACAGTACAGGCAGCACAAGTGAGCTGGTTTTCTATTCTGCTTCTAATCAGCTTGAATCTGTTCTAAAATACTGCAATGTTTTAGGATCCTGAAGCATAAAAAAAAAGATTGGGCTTCATAGGGTTTCCTCAACAGAGCTGGGAACTGATGACAGATCTGTAGTGTCCCAGGTCTGTATCTTGAATGTAGAAGCATTTTTTGGTGCTCTTACTCCATGTATTTGTAGTGCTTGCTTTTGATTATTTCTTCAACATTTAAATAACACCTTGTTTTAAAGTAAATATCAGGGTTATCAGAACATGTGATCAGCAAGGAAAGACTCACAGGTAACAAAGGACAGTTGAGTCTTCAGTTATCATAGTAGTAAACAGTAGTGCAAAGGCAAATGTCTCCCTAATGTTATAAGTGCAACAGAAGGGCTATAAGGAGATAATTATTTTGTAGGGGGGCAGAATGTCAGATTCCCTGTGGCTTATCAGCTGGCACAGTTAAAATATAAAATTCATCTAGCAGTGCATTAGTGTGTCAGGGTTGACTAAATGGCCATATTGCTGAGCAGCAAGCCTCAGTGGATCAGCTGAGTAAATAATTCTGTTGCTTTGTACGCAGTCATCTGATGAGAAATGTTTCTGATACTTGAAAGTGGTAATGGTACTGCACTGCCAAACTACTGCCATTTATTTACAGGCGATTCTGTGAAGAGAATTTTGGACTTGCTTTTAGATAGTTTATTGCAGCAGTAGGAATGCAATTGTAGCCATTGTGATGCAAGGATGTAAATGAAGGAAGATTTATGAGGACAGGATAATACCTTTTGGGTTCAGCAGAAGATGTGATTGCAAAGACCAAGCTTTTAGGCACACGAGACCTTTTTCGTTCTGACTTTCATGTCTATTTCTACAGATTTCAGCAGTGGTGTCCTAGATGTTTTAACCTGCTGCACCTCAAATCTTGATGTGATAATTACAGATAGCATTAGTAGCTCTTTATCCCAAAGAACAACGGATAGAAATGATTCTTAAGAGGTCTGAATTTTTCAGGTCTGTAATACCTTGGATGTCTTAACAAGAAAGTATTTGCTTTGCTTGTATGAGAACTAAAAAAGCTAATATGACCAAATGTTCAGAATTTGTTTAAGTAAAATTATTTTGGGAGATTTAATTGTTTTCCTAAAGGGCTTTGGAGACAGTGGCAATCACTGTCTTGTGTGATAACTCCAAAACTTTGGAGCTTTGTGGTTCTCAGCATCTGTACCTTGAGCCAGTAGCCAAACTGCCTGTCAGTGTGGTGTTTCCATGTTGTCCAGAGTCTCTTGGGGCGGGGAGCAATGGACAAGCTGTAGAACATGGTTTGTCCAGATTTCATTCACTTTGAGAGAGGGCAGAAACTAAAAGTTTGATCTTCAAACTTAAGGAAAAACTGCCTGAAAGGTGATAAAACTAAATGGTTTTACAGATGGCTGGAAAGTGATGGCTCCTGATGCACATGCTGACCCTTAAACTGAGTAAGAGTGGGCATCTTTGTTGAGTAAAAGAGAGATGATGGGTAAAGACAATACTGAACGAAGTGGTGATATTCCTGACTGCATTCATTTTGAAGGGCTGCCCGGCAAATGGCTTGTGTTAAAGCATCTTCCTTTGGCTTTTCACTATTTGATCCCTTTAAGGTGGTATTTGAATACTTTGGAAACATTAAGAACATAGGTATTCTGTGCTTGAACCTTACAGAGAAGAAAGAATGGGAGGAAGTGTACATCATTCCACTTTTGGTACTGTACAAAGGCCTTAAAAGACCTCCAAGAGTATGCAGCTTTTGTGAAAGCTATGTGCTCACTTGTAGGAATGATGCTTAAGGGGGACGATGGAAAAATCGACTTGTAACACAAAGGTAAAAAGTATTAGAAGTTACATATTTAGATGCTTTTGATTTTCTTTTTCCAAGTGTATCATAATAAAAACTATCAGTTTTTATCTGGCTAGGAACAGCTGGGTAGATTCTAGCCAAAAAGTCTCTAATTCAGTAAGTCTTTGAGAACCCTGTGGATGTCCTGCATGTTCAGAAGCTACTTAAACAAGGGACAGAAGATTTTGTTTAGTGAAACTATGTGATCTACTAACTAGAGTAGGATAGTTGAGCAATGGATGTTTGTTTTGGGAATTTACAGTTGAAAGGTGTCCTTTAGGATAGGATGTGGGTACACTGCTTCAGAAACTATGCACCCTTTTGGTGCACTACTTAGTCAACAAAGCTGTGGTGTGTTTGTGCTCCGCAGTCATGATGAGGGATCGCATATTTCTTAACCTTAAAGGTTATGAAACACCAATTTGGTCTATTTATTTATGTAAATACTTCAATTTGTATGTACCAATATTGGGTTGTATGTTGCTTTTTTTTTAATCTCTCACTGCAAACTTTGAAGTTCTCAGTCCTTTAATCTGAAGATGGCATTTTACTTTATGATTTCCTGAAAAATTCTTGTGCATAAGTTAAAGGTTGTAAATCTTTTTGGTTTGATGGGCACTGAAATTGAGAAAGAGGCTCAGGATCTGGAGATACTCTTTGAAAGATACTTTGTTTTTCATGTTGTTTAACATGAAGTATCAGCAACACTTAATCACCTAATTTTAGGTGATAAGATCTCAGCTAGTAAAGGGTATCCTTTGTCTTCTCAGCATTTTATGTACTTAAGTTTGTTGAGGAATGAATCCATTTAACTGCTATGTTTACTATGACATTATATAAAAAAGACTTGTAATCTGAAAAATTCATTTCAGCGGCATAATTGTTAATCTCAGTAAATACTTATTAGGATGTACCCTGTTTCAGTATGTTGTCCAGTGGGTACTTTCTAAATTGTGACCCTGAAAAATATCTCTGTGCTGAAAATAATGCTTCGCGTTACTTGTTCTAGGGTAGATGCACCAAGATGCAATTTACTAGAATACTTTTTTTTTTTCTTTTTAATGTGCTCACATATGAGCATTTGAAATGGATTATGTCAATATGTGCTGCATTTATTAGTCGATTTTATTATGTAAGCAAACATCTGATTCAAAAGATACTGCTCTGAAAGTAAGTGAACTCTAGTTTTGGCAGAAGAACTGCATAAATTCATCATCTACGAACTCTCTGCTGAAAATACTGAACTTTGAGTCCCCAGAAGAGCATGCCAAAAACAGGTTGTAGCCAAAGGCATAGTGTCAGCTTGTAAGCCCCAAAGTCACAGCAGGAGGTGACATTTGTGAGTGGGGTGTTTGAGCTTGATTGGCAGCTCTTGGTGTGAACTTCAGAAGACATGTTCTTATGTGCCCTGGCACCAGGAATTTCCCGTGGATGTAGCAATATGGGTTAGTCACCTGCAGCCTCTCATCTCTGTAGGTTGTCTGTGCTTGTATAAATACATGCCAAACTGGACTGGTAAGTTTGATTCTGTTTCTTCTGTGACAGGTGACTTTCAATAGAACCAGACGTTTTAGTGAAGGAGCATAGAAGAGAGAAGTCTGGAAAAACTTAAGTTGCAAGAACAAGAGCACAAACGAAAGGGGGGAAAAGAAAGAAAGGTAGTTGAAAGGTGAGAGTGTATTTTTAGTGACCCATTTTCTTCAGATTTATTACGCTGTTCCATTGCCAGTAAAATCCAAAAGTATGGCTACTGTAAAAATCCAGGCGTTGAGGAAACATGAGTCAGAGAACCTGAAGTGTTATTGTGTACAGTTCCTAATTCATATTTTACTCTAGGAAAAAAAGAAGCAGCATGATAATTCAGTAATAAGGCATCAGATAAGGGGTTACGAGGAAGAAACTGGGCTGGAGTCATCCTGAGATCCTTTCCGGCCTGGATTATTCTACGGGCTTGAAGTGAAATCTGAGAGCTGTTGCTCTCAAACTGCTGTGAGACTTGATTGCTTAAGATTTTGGAAGTGGGATTTTTGTATTGTCCTGTGCTGTAACATGAAAAATTAACGTCGTTATGCCCTGAAGTAAAATTAATGTGATAAACCTTTCTATGTGCCCCCCAGTTGACTGGAAGGTCCAAAGTTTGAAGTGAATGCTTTTTCATCTTTTTCTCTGTCCCTTTTTACATGTTGTTTTTCATTATTGTTGTAGCACAGGACAGTGTTTTAAAATTTTGTATTTGAGTAATAGTAGTATGTTGAGGTTTTAATTCTACAGAGAGTATGTTTGGATTGCATCCTAAACTATCACCAGTAATCAGTTGAGTTACACATCTACATCTCTTTAAAAACAAATAAACAAGCAAACAAACAAAAAAACCCCAAACTGAAAATTTTACAATACTGCACATGCCAACTCAAATGCTAAATCTCTGAAAGCAATACTGTTTTTCTGCTGTTCCTTTATATATTCAGCTACTTCAAAAACATATATTTTTAAACATGTATGTAAACACTTTGTGCCTTGAATATCCTGGAATTTTCTGTGATGTGGCATGTTGGTTGTATAGTAGATCTGTTTTCTGCAAGGCAAGGCTTTTAACAGCTTCAGCTGGAATTTTTAGGATAGTGGAGATAATCTCTCAAATGACACCCTCATGCTGATCTGTAGGGGAAATTTGTTAACTTAAGAATTAGGTCCAAATGATCAGTCTCTAGTTGTGTCCTTGGATAAAAGATAATGATTAAATCTATCTTCTTGAAAATGCTTGTAATAAAAACCCTGGAGTATGACGCATTTGGAGAGAAAGTAAGGAACTTTCTAAATGTGTGCATTGGTTGGATGTGTGTCACTTGTGTGCCATGTTTGCCTTTTTTTTTTTATCATGTTATTCTAGAAACCAAGATTTCTTGTTAGCGGCATACGAATTCTTGGTGACTGGTTGCTTACTATTAGCATTTCAGACACCTACATCTGATCCCCCCAAGGCTCAAAATGTAAAACAAGTGTCATCTAAATTGTCCCGTATTGATAATTACCTAGAAAAAGACGTGGTGATGAAAAAAAGATTCAAGAGAGAAAAGAGAAAGCTAAGCTCCAGAGGAGAGAAGAGAGACAGATAGATCGAGATGAAAAACATCCCCCAAAGCAGCAGAAGGTACCAGCTGAAGAACAGCAGTGGTCAGAGAATATGCCTGAATGGGAAGAAAGGAAATCTCTGCTAGCTCAGAGAAGAGTGGAGTCTCTCAGACTGCTTACAGTGCTGTTAAACCGAGTGAAAGTAAGAATCTTTTTTTAACTATTTTTAAGTTTGAAGGATATTTATTAAAGCTTGAAGAAATCACCAGATTTTGATGGCTTAATGCTAGTAAAAAGAATGCCTTGGGGCTGACTGAACTCTAAGAAGGCCTGAGGTCTAAGTCTTGGGACAGCTTGCCCTGAGAGGAAAGGTACTGAGATATTGCCCGGAAAATTCTGTCTTTGATGCATGTTGGAGGGCTTGTCATTGCTGAGTAGAAATAAGGATGGAAGAATTGTATCAACTGTATTAGTCTTGATCAAGCGTTGCAAACAGGGAGTTTAGGGGACGAGATGCAGGAGAACAGTATCTACTGGTTTTGTCTCAGGACTGCAAGTAACAGAATTAAATTGGTACAAATTATGCCATTTTCATTTCTAGTAGTCTCTCTTGTGGCCAACAGTATCTCAGTTGCATTCAGCTAATGCTTTGAGAAAGAGTCAGCAAAAGAGTGAGAAAGACTCAGCAAAAGAGTGATAAAAATTTGAGTGTTTTGCACATAGATTCATGACTGGAGGCTTGTTTTACTCCTTTGGACTCAAAAACAAAAAACAAAACAAAACAAAAACAGTTGTTTTAAATGAAAGCTCAGGGGTGCTAACATGACTTTGTTTTCACTATTTGCTAAAGCAAAACTTGCTAGCAGCTTTTAACAAGCAGGTGTTTTCCCCTAATCCTTAATGTTTACAGTTTTTAAAAGACTGTAATTCATGACAAGTTGAAGTCAGAGGCTGTCCTTGCCATTCTGCATGAATTTCAGGGCCTCGTAACATCTGACATGGGACACCTTAATTGTGAAAGTGATGTGTTTAATAAACTTTTATTTCCATGGTTTCATCAGTCAGAAAGCTTTAGATTAGTTGTATTTGGAGCCATTAAAACAGTGTATAATAAAACAATTTAATTATTCGTAATAAAATACTCTAGCTATAAAAGTACAGTAATTTTACTGTTGTGTACAACACATTGTGATGCTATAATCAAATAAAGAGTAAATACTTTCGTATACAATTGCAGTGAGATAGATGAATTGGCTGAAAGGACGACTGTCTTAGTTAATACCGCAGCCTGAGGCGATGTCTTTAGTCCTGAATTAGGAATAGCGAAATTGTATGATCGAGCTCTGAATTAAGCCAGATTTATCCTTCAATTATATTGGTATATTTTTTCTGATTGTAGAGCTGCATATATATGAGTTTGCAGTTTAGCTCTTTATAGTTCTCTTTCTCAATAAATGTACATAATCCTTTTCCTGATTTTTGTTTAAAGGATTTTGCACAGTTGGCAAGTCAAAAAGTGGATCCTTCGTTGGGCCTAAGGAAGGACGATTCTTTTCCTGAAACAACATTAAAAGACATACATCAGGAAGAGATAAACTCCCATTGCCATACGCACAAAGAGTTGAAACATAAGGAAGAGTTTACGTGTCAGTTAACCCAAAAAGGTAGCACCTTATGTAGTGAGGAAGGGGATGTGACTAACTTATGTGCGTCCACCTGTCATATAGTCAGGACAATTTTAAATGATCCAGCTAGAGCCCTGAGTTCTGACAGATTGACGGGCAGAGACGCGTACAACTCCTTTGGCTGTGGATCTTTACTGATTACAGTTACGCAAGACTGCAAGGTCATCGAATCTCTCGATAGAAGGGACTACCCAACATTGAATGTAGTTCACACGCAGACAGTGTCTGATGAAGACGGCTGCAAAAAGCAAAAGGTCTATGAGACTGATGAATTTATCCATTATTTATTAAACTACTATCAGACACCGAGCTATGCACGTGTTTGCTTAGAGCCAAAAAGCACTGCGAGCAAGTCCTGGTGGAAGAGAGTGGTGTCTGATGATGATAGTGGTTTTCAGATCAGCTTGAGTAACAAACATGGTCAGCACTTCAGAGAAGTGAGTCTTGTGCAAAACCTCAACCAGAGAAATTGTAGTAAAGATGATAATTATAGACTGGTGATCACAGTTGGGGAATTTGAATCAACAGACACAGTGTTGAAAAACAAGACCTGTGCGAGTGGGCTTGCAAAAAAATTACAAGTACAGAGGAATGACTCACTCACTGTTGATAACTTACCACACGCTGGACTGAATCGTTTCTTGGATGGCACTACTGTTAGTCATGATAAGGAATTTAAACTAGAAGACAGTAGAGATGAAGTTACTGTACCATACAAAATGTGTAGATCTGCTTACAGATTAAAGGATTTGTTGGACGAGTTCAGTGACTCAGAGTACTTTGGTGAGGCACATAGTGGTTCAGTGAAGAGAACAGAGAGAAAGTGTGAAGAAATTCACAGCAGTTGTAATAAAGGGTGCTTGCTCCCAGGAGAGGGGGAGAGAAAATTACTGGTTTATGTTAAAAATGTAGCCCTGGAAGGTCAAGAAAAGGAATGCAGCAAATGTAGCTTCTGTTCTAATTCTGCCCGTGAGGGATTGACAAGGCAGTGTGAACACAAGCTTAAAAAATCATGCAAGCGCTCTAGTAGTAAATTAAGACACGAAGGACAGAAAAATGAGAGACAATCCAGGGAAGAGGAGAGAAATGCTCGCAAAAAGAAGAAAAAGAGAAAAAAGCTCTCTTCTAATCTTTTATCTGATGAATATGGCTTTTCAGAGACAGACAGTTGCATACAACTGGAGTCACTCAGAAAGATACAAAGAAAATGTAACAAAATGTTCAACAACAAAATGAAATTCAAAACGCTTTCCGCAGTGACAGCAGGACCAGAAGATGTTACCCCTAGTGATGGCTCACCACTTCAGGGGACCCTCCAGAGGGCAGGTGAGAAGGAGAGCTATCAGAGCCAAGGCTACTGAACTTGCTAGGCATAGGTTTCTGGCAGGTGAGGTTAGTTGCCACAGTTCTTGCAGTGATATGTGGTAAGTGTTCTAAAAAGTTTCAGAACATGGTGTAAAAGGGTATACTGCTCTACAAAACTTTTAATCGTCAGTTTAGCAAGAAATACTGAGCAGCTGCAGTTCTTTTTCCAGGCAGTTGGACAGTGAAACCCCTCTCATATGCATTGACAGATGGGTGGTTATTCTGTTAATAACATGCATGCTAACAATCCGGCATGTTTTAAAAGGGCAAAATACATGCCTGGGTTATAATACTCAAAATAATATGCTGAGTTAATGTATTGGTTGGGAGTTGAGCAACTTTGGAAAAGATTAGTAGATTGCAATTCAGTATGTGGTACTTCTGGGTGGGAAGTACTGTCTGAAATGAGTGAGTTTTTATATAGGCAGTCATCTGATCTCTGTCCAGGATTATTGCATTTCTGGATATTGTTCCTCATAGCCTTGTCTCAATTTACTATGCTTTCAATTCAGTGGCAGCTACCTTGCAGCTATTTGCCTATGCCCCCTCCTTTTTTTTTCCCCTTTTTTCCATCCTAAAAAACTCATTTCAAATAACTTTTACACATACTTATCTACAGGAGATGAGAGGAAATTAATACTGAGAAGAGAGATGGATGCTGATGTCAGAGGATGCCCTCTTTTTCCTCTTGAGATAATTCAGACCAACCCCTGCTCAGATACTTTCTGTGGAGCAGAACCTGGAAGAGGATGCTGAACAGCTACTATGTAATTACCCACGGATGTGGGAGAAAGTAAGTCCTTTAGTCATTAAAAGTTATCTGAAATATCGGGGCTTTTTTGCTTAGATAATTCCTTCTGTATGGAGGACTAGAATAATTTGTCTGGTGCAGTGAGCCACAATACAAGAATTTTTATCTGCCTTCTGGAAAACAAAGGACCAAAAAGTTCCCCATGGCCAGACAAACTTTTGTGGACCAGTTGCTAAGAATTTGAAAAGTAACAATTTGATATCTTGAAGTTGTACCCAGATTAAATCTAGGGTTCAATGTATATATCAAAGTTACAGTTTTGGTAGCAATGAGTCATTGGAAAAAACAGATATGTAAATCCTAAAGCAAACATAAAAAGTGCCGCCTCAATCAGATTGTTACAGTAGTGGGACTGTAAAATGTGGGGGACATTTATACGCACTCGGGGAGTAATAGATTTCCAAATACGAAAAAAAAACATCTTCTGTAAAACCCACACTGGAAAATTATTTTCAATTTACAATTCTAGAGATGTTTCCAAAAGATTACTAGTCTTTGGGAGGGTTGATTTCACTAAACTTGTACTGGATTTAGTGCTTCTGGGAATCTGAGTGAGGATATTCTAAGCAAAGATCTGAATGTTGGACAGGGAAAGGGGAATGCTTGTCAGCATGTTGACAGCCCACCCATATATGCAGGTTGAAAGTTTGTTCACAACATTTCAAAAATGTGCCATTTCGAAGGTACATGCAGTGAGATAGCTATTTAGTATGAGTTAACCAACAAATAATTTCCAGAGGAAATGTCGAATGTTGTTAAATTTCTGCTGCATGGAGGTAAAAATGTGAAAACGCAATTTAAGAGCTTGAGTTATATCCGTATTTATTCAACTGGCTATATTTAGAGAACAGCCACCATTGCTTTTGGACAAAGTCCCTTAGGAAGATATAGATGGACCAGTTCTAAGTTGAATACACTGATTATTTCAGCTTTCATTTAGTATGCTTTATTTATTACATGTCAATATACTGAATTAATGTGATATTGCCTTCATTATACCGTATCTTACCCATGTTTGTGACTTCTGCTCTAATAAATAGTAATTAAAAAAAGTTTGTAATTGTTCATGGTAGACTGGTTTTCCCCTACTGTGTTCGATATTGGTGATTTCTATAGGCTTCTATGCCAGGCTTTATCTGTCTTCTCTGTTCACATGTTCAGATGTTGAGTGCCTTTTCAGGATCATGAATGACAAATGGTTGCTACTTAGACAAAGTACTGTTAATCTGTTACTTTTATCTAAAAAGATCTTATTTTCATGACAAAAATATTTTCTGACTATTTTGGAGAACATCTATGCCCGTCTTTAGTCTGCTTTTTAGTATTTTATACAGTTGTAATGAAGATCAATTATTGTATTTGTTGACCGTGTAAAATGTGTCAGTTGCACTGATATGACATACCAAGGCTGTTTTTCTCTATGCAATATTTACAGATTTAAAAAAATGACAGAACTTCCCCCTCTGATCTCTAGACAGTTCTGTGTGCATAAATACGCATTTCCCATGAGACGGTCTTTCACTTGCAGGTGAGGAAGTGGTTCTTTTTTATTTAAGGGAGCAGGAACTAAAAATTTCCTTCACTGTAAATTTCCGGTGTTTTTTTTTTTTCCAACATGTTGTCACAGTATTCAGTAACAAATAAATACACTGATTCTGTAATTGCTTCTTGCATTCACCTATATTGATTGAAATTAATAAAGCAAATCCTCTATCTCCAAGTTCTCATCCAGTGTAAAACCTTGTGTTGGTGAATAAAACATGAACACTTTAAAATGTGAGATACCAGTGTAATCTTCATACTGAAATATAACTTCTGTGTTTCCTTTCTGTTTATAGGTGGCATTATTTAGAACCTGTTCTCAGGTATTTTAATATTAATTCCTCGCTTTTCTTACCTGTACACTTAATTTGAGCCCCATCCTTCCATTTGCTGGACTGTTTGGTGCAATTTTGTTCTATTATACTGAAGGCATATCTTTAAAGATGCATCTAACAGTTTGATGTAGAACTCCTTAAACACATAGCTTCGTAGATTAAACTTCCGTAGTGCTCAGGAATAAACATCACATCTCAATTATCAAATGTAAAGAATAAAATCAGATGTAATTCAAACATTTATTATGTGAAAAGATACATTAAAAGAAGCAAATAGCTCAGTAGCAGAAATGTGTAATATTCCTTGCATATTTTCACATCTTTTCTTATTTCCACTGTCCTTACGCTGTTGTACTCAGCTGCTATTTCAAGAGATTGTTGTTTTTCTGTCTTTATGCACAGAACTAACGAAAATGCTTAGCAGAGGTAGTAAGAACGTAAGTCTTCTCAGGAGAGCTGCCTGAACTTAAGCTTGTTAGCTGCAGTACTTAGTTGGTTTGTTGTACCTTATTCAGAATGCTGAAGTAAAATCCTGAGTTAAAATCCCCTAAGTTGTTTTTCAAGCAGAAATACACAATGCCCAGTACTATACTGGACTGTCTGCTTGAAATACAAGAATACTACAATTAAAACAAAGCTTTCTTCTTAATCCAGTGATTCCAGACAATGCATTGAAATACCTCACCTTTTACCTCACCCTTAGTAAAACCACTCACATACCTCTTGTTGTAATCATTTGTTAATGAATTATTTCTTACATAACTGAAACAGATAGAAGAGCTAGTAAAGATAATTAACAGCAGGTAGAGTCCAGATTAAGGACACTTGTGAGTTTTACAAAGCAGTTCACAGTAAGCCACAACTGGTTGGAAATGAGATTGTTTTCGTTTGTCCTAGAGCTCCTCACGTATGCCTACATAACATGCACAGTCACTGGTGTTTGGCACTTCAGCTGTGGGAGACTGCTGACAGTCTCCACTCTTAGTCTGTCATCATGTCCTACTTGGTTAATGTACAATCCGTTAAACTACCTGGCATAGTTCTTTGTGCTTAGTCATTGCAGCAGGTCACTGTTAAAGAAAGGGATCACATTGCAATGAACAAAGAGTAAAAGTAGGTAGAAGATGTCCATTTTTTTCCAACATTTTAGAAAAAAAGTGTGCCTGCTACTTCATGAAATGACTCACACCTTCCTTCACAATAAATTTTCTTTTCTCAAAAAAATAGTGGTCTTATCCAAAGCACAATACTTTTTCCCCAGGAGGAATGCATGCTTACCATTAAGCTTTGTCTTGTGTTACTTTATAGAGTTTTCTGAGCACTCTGCCATTTAAATTGTTTTAGTCTTTGTGATGGATAACAATCTTTGTTTGGTAATACACAGATCAATGCTTAAAATAATGTTCAGTTCCTCAGGATATGTTATGGACTAAGATCCAGATTATTTGGTCCACTGAAGGGTAAATAACAGCCTAGTTTTGTTCCACTACATCACAGCCTTCCAAAGTTCTAGGTTTTGCTCCACAGTGTTAACATTTACTTACAGAAACTGATTAAGTTTTATATTTAGTGTTCAGTTTAAAGTTAGTGTATACTACTGAACCACATTTGCAGGCATTCAGCATGAACGTATACACAATCTTTGCTTTGGATAATGCACACAGAATAGTTTGGAGAAAGACTATCTAAAACCTGAAACAGTGGGAGAGGATTAAGCATCACACTTAGTTGCAATAAATAAAAACAAATGCGACCAGTATGCAAGACTAATTTTATTTTCTGCGTTAAACATATAAAAGCACATTTCTGATTTGAGGTAAAACCATTAGAAGTAGTTTTCAAAGAGTATAAACGTCTCTAAAAGTAAAATAGCAATGCAAAGGTCATGACTAGTTTTACTTTTGTCTCTAGACCTTCATTAGGTAGTTCGTACAGTAACACTTTATGCAAGCTATCTGGCCCAAACAACTGCACTCTTCATTTGAAGGCCCAGTGTGACCAAAAGACAAAATGCCATGAAAGTGTTAGAACTGATGGGAAAGTTATCAGTTCTCACCACAGATGGTCTCAGGCACTTTAACATATTGTGTTAACTCGTTTATGAGAGCTGCTATTATGGAATACAGTCTACTTTTGAACAAATTTGCCTAGTTCACACGCTTCCCCTCTTAGGATGCAGTTCATCATTTTGGTCTTCTTGCCAAATTGAAGTGACTCAGCAGAAAAGCTGGAACAGAGAAACCAGATAAGGGGAACTATACCAAATAGGTACCCACAACAAATCACCTGGACAAGAAACACACTTACGAGAGATCAACAAATCATTAGTTCTCTCCTTAAAATTCCTGCTAAAGGTTTGCAGGTATGTTTTGTATGATGAGGGACAATGTTTACATTTTTCCTAGGTCAAAATCATCTACCCAGATGGTATCAGACTCGGTTACAGAGTCAGAACAAACCCAATTATTAAGCATGGATGTAAGCTAAGAGAGCAAGTAAGAAGTAATTCAAAGATCAGCTCTCCCAGGTATAACGTTGCTGGTTATGCATGAGATTTTGCCGTTTCTGTTTAACAGCAACATTCCAAAGTAACAAAAGCCTTGACACAGAAACAGCTTATGCTATGTTATTTTGTTTTATACATGTTGCATTAACTAGCAGAGTAATGTTTATGGTCAAATCTGCATGTACAAGAGCACTTGTTAATCATGCCATACCAGCAAGTCTTTTTATAGACCATACAGTAGGCCTAAGAATCAATAGCAGGTGATTTTCACTGTTTATTTTCATTTTGTTGAAATTCACAGTAGAGTTTTGCTAAGAGTAAATGTGAGTGGATAGTCATCCTCCTGAGTCACTCTTCATGGTATCTCTTTTTTGAGGGGATGCCCAGTTACACTCAATGTCTAAACCTTTGTAATACTTTAGCTGTGCTTTAAAAGTAAACAAAGAATGTTAATCCAGCTGCATGACTGAATACATCAAGTATTCATCAGCCCTTACTAATTTTGTAAGTCTCCAAGCAATTTAGCCTCTCAAAAATCACTAGCTTTTTAAAAAGCAGTTAGTGTTTCATCTTTAAGCCTCTTTTTAACTCCTTAAAAAGCCAAATTATCTGATAGTATACTGAATTATACTGTACCACAAATGAGTATGATGCTCCACGGACAAATAATATAGCGTCTCTTTCCTAAGGAAATTAGAATTAGGACCCAATGCCCAGATCCTGGAAAAGCTAACACTAAACCAAATTTAGTGGAATTTGGGTTCTGTATGTGAAGATCCTCTTGTGCTTGTGGCCACAGTGCTAGGTTGTTAATAAAAAGCTTCGGCTTTCAACCTACTCTGCACAAATTGTGGCAGAAGAAAAACAGTAATAGTCCTTTATTGCAAAAATTGCAGTTTACTTTTGCACAAACAATTTCTGTGCATGCTTCAGATTATGCAGGGTTAAAGGAAGACAGACATTTAATTTTGACCAGTTTACCACTGAATTTGAAAAGGAAACATTTGAAAAGAAACACAATTTGCTGTAACCCTGGACCTTTTGTAAGGTAATTCTTGTGATTGGAACTTGTAAAACAGAAGTAGAATGTTACAATTGATCATTTAAGACACAAAAATGGATTGTTCCTCACTACGTTCTCTACTCCTTCTTTCCATCTTGAGTATTTTTTTCTTCTTCATCAGAGTATATAGTAGGTTCTTCCCCTTCCTTCAGCAGCTTACCAACATGGTGATACTTAACTGATAGTTGAAAAAAAAAAAGAAAAAAAAAGAAGAGAGAGAGGGAGGGAAGGAGAGAGAGAGAGAATCCCAGTCATTTTCCTGTGAACACATACTTGTTGTACCCTTCATATCTGTTTTCTGGATTAACAAAATGCTTGCATTGTAATAAAACACCTCTGAGCTTCTTGTTGCAAATGGGAGAGAACAGGGGAAAAAAAAAGCAAACAAACTACCTGAACTACTATTCACGTTGCAACAGGTATAAAATATATGCAAAATGAATGCAATATAACTCTCAGTTTATTGCCTAAGCCAGAAGATGAATGAATAAAAACACATCTAAAATGAGCGATTCAGCCAGCTAAAGAAACAAAATAATGGAGTACGTTATTTCTCTTGTCAATGTCAAGGCTAGTCTGCTGAGTATGTCATTTTTAGAATATTTATGTTATATATTACACATGCACACACACAGACCTGTGCATACATTCACACAGTGCTTTCAAAGGTTTGTATTTTTCACAATGTATGTTGTAAATGTTCAGTGAGGAAAAAAAAAACTCTCTCTCACAAAGATAAAGATGAGTCTGTTATCCAATTATGCAACTGGTAAGCCTTCTGCCTTATTTTACGCATCTCTTTTTGAACATTTGAAAATACCAAGATTATATACATGTAAGAACTGAAAGCTATGCTGTTGCCCATCTGTCAAGTTCAGCAAAACTAAAATACGCATCTTACTACTGTTACTGCAATTAGTAAGAATTTAAAGCAACTAATTGTCGAATTTGCTAGAAACACAATGAGTGGAATGCATTCACTAGAAGTTGTTGTGCCTGACTCTTGGAAAGGTAGATTTGAATCCTAGTTTAGGTCAGATACTTGGTTTCTGACCTAAGTTTTGGTCTCTGGGACATACTTGTTAGCATCATAAAACAACCGTTCAGTGTGGCATGATTACCAGCCTTGTTCAAGACAAGAGGAGAGCCAAAATAGTAGGGGCACGTCAGGTCAGGACTGAGACGCTAATGCCATTATGTGGGGGAAAGCTCCATTCCAACCACTGATACTCAATCTTTAATACTGGACACTAGATTTAAAAACAAAAAGACCCTGATTCCCACTATACAAGCTATACACACTATACTTTTTAAAATTATTTTATTTTTATTTTCTGTCTCATCTGAGTGGAAATAATCCCTTCAATTGATTTAGGCCTTAAATGGCCAAAAGGCCACATGAGATATAGAGGAGGTTTTTTTTCAATCAATAGGTACTTCCCTACCACCACCTCCATTGTACCTTATGCACATACCCTCAGTACAATTGCTCAACACAGCAAATTCCCCAGAACTGTGGTTTAAAATATCTCTTTTTTGAGCAGCAGGTACAGAATGTGTTTATACACATACATGTTGAGACGTACCACATAGAACAGTTGGAATTGCCTTTCTTTAAGCTTTTAATACTAAGCATAGAAAAACAAGGCAACTGTAAAAGTAGTTTTTTTCTGTTAATTTTAGATCAATCATCTCAAGCATAAAAGTTGCATTTCTCCCTCTCCCAGCCTGGCTGTCATTAGTATGGTAGTGATCAGGCTGCTTGCAAGCACAGAGGTGGCATTTGTCCATTCCTGATTACCTACTAGGGGAAGAAAGTCAACTGGATACAGTTGTTTGTGTACCTGACCCAGCCACCTGTCAGGCCATGCAGAATAATTTATTTGGAATAAAAATATTACAGATGAAGAGCTCAAAGGGGAAAAGGATTAGTTTAAACAGTCTTCAAGACTCAAAGGAAAACAAGAAGTAGTAAATAAAATGTTACTCTAATTTCTGAGAAGCTAAACAGGACATAATCATCATTTTTGGAACAGTAAATTTGAATTATCTTTATAGATGGAATCTTAAGATAGTATCAGAGGCATGATCTCAGCTTCCAATTCCTGCCAATATTTTGGTAGTCTTACAAATCTTCTCCTATAACAGTATTTCTGTCTCTCCTGCTGTTCTGTAAAGAGGGCAAGGAGGGAGAGCAGAGAGCAAACATGACATTTCCCTTAGATTTTTAAATTGCAGTAATCCTACTAGTATTTAGGATAATAAGCAATACTGAATCATTAACTCAATCAAAAGAAAAGTTTCCAAATTGATGACAGCCTTTTTGCTTCTCTTATTATACACTAGTTAGCTACTTCATTGTAAATAGGTTTTAAATTGCTTACAAGTGAATTGTGATTCCCAGTCCCTCAAGGTCTCTTGCTGTGTAGCGTTGAGATCAGAGAGGTCGTCGTATTCATCCCTCAGAGCCTCCTTATCCAGGCAGAAAGTGGCAAGGCCTCGGGATGCATCTCTTCCAGCAAAAATCCCATACGGGCCCTCTTTAAAATAAAAACACAGGCAGCATGATTACAGAAGTGACAGATGTTTATCATCTTCCAGGATGAGAGGCCCCAAACCAAAACAGACGGCACGTTCCTACCCTGAGCTGAGTGTCAAGAAGTGTCTCAAACTTCTGAAATATTTTTAGGTTTTATTCTACTTGGTAATAAAGAAGAAAAACAGGAAGAGGGCAAGAAACAAAATCACAGAAAGAGCTACTGAGTTTGCCAGAACATCCACCCAACAGCGTGTGGGACACAAAGGCAGAATATGTACGTAGTTCGGGAGCCGTGTCCGTGGCAAAGGGAACAGCGGAAGGATTTGTAAATCGGGGGTGAAATGGAAGCTTTCTAGGAGTTGCTCCTGCCTTAGAGAACCGAGCCATTCAAGCAGCACCTAAACCTAAAGCATGACTTGGCGTTGAGAATGTGGAAGAGAGAAAAGACTACCGATTTGGGAGCAGCAGCTTTGAAATGCAAGATGAACTCAGATGACCAAAACACGCAATTCATGATAGATCAAAGATACCAAGGCAGATTCTTGCTAAAGTTCATTAATTAGTAACTTGCTCGCATGGCAAGCTGAAAATGGAGATACCCCATGTTGCAGCTTGACATTAGAAGTTCCTCCTAAGGGATCTATCAAGAGCAGGGCCCCTTCCGCGCTTCCCGGGGGAAGCTGTTCCACAAAACGTCAAGTCCCGCTTCTCCGTTTCGAGAAAAGCAGCGAGCCGGACACCGTGACAAGCCCGTGGGCAGCCGCCACATCAGACGCCCCGCGCAGCTTTCGAGGCTGGCACGGGGCGGCCGCCAGCGCCCGAGCCGCCGGCCGCGCAGTAACGACGCGTTACGGCAACAGAGCGCGGCGAGGCAGCGAGCTCCGCTCCGCACCGCTCCGCACCGCTCCGCTCCGCACCGCTCCGCACCGGCCCGGCCCGGCCCGGCCCGGCCGCCCTCACCGGGCCCGTAGAACTTCCGGGCGCGCGTGACGTCGAAGACCTTGCCGTTGACCGCCATGAGGATGCGCGGGTCGCGCACGCCGTCGTAGGGCCGCAGCTCCGCCAGCGTGAAGTCGCGGCGCCGCATCTTGGGCGGCGGCGGCGGGTCCGCGTCCGCCGCCGGCGCCGCGCGCCGCTCGCCGCGCAGGATCTGGTAGAGCAGGAAGAGGCAGAGCCCCAGCAGGCTCAGGTTGAGCGGCGAGCCGACGATCTCCAGCAGCAGGCTGCCCTCCG
>NW_028186756.1:4038500-4138305 GCF_003343005.1 Rhea americana
AGGGGCGCGGGGGGAGGGGAACGAGCGGGAGCTTTTGATTAAGGAAAACTTGGAGTCGCGGGAGCTCGCTCCCCCTATTTAATCACGGTGTTCGTTGTCCCCCCTTCCCCCCCCCATAGCTAAACATGTCGGCTCTGCCGGAGCCTGCCCGTGCCGAGCCGGCGGGCGGCTCGGTGCTTCGGGCTGAGGGGGCCTCTCGGCGGAGCGCGGCCTGGCCGCGGCTCGGGAAGAGCCGGGCCGGCACCGTGGGGTGGAGCCGTTGCTCCCTCCCGGGAGGGCGCCCGGGGAGGACGGGCAGCCCCGCCGAGCTCGGTCCCACGCCGGAGCTTAGGCTCACGGGGTTGCTTCAGGGGAAAAAGGCCCCTTTAAACGGACCTGCCCTCGGGACAGTTAGTTAAGTGAAACCCAAAGCAGTGCATTTCAGTTGTTTCCTAATTTGCAGCGTTAGAAAAGGAGCTAAGCTCCTCGTGGGCCCGCAGGGCTACCGCTAGAAGAGCTGCGCCTTGTGGAGTACAGCCCAGGCCTCCCGGCAGGAACGGGTTCAAATGTCCTCGCCCTGCCCGTCCCCCTGCTCTCCGGCCGGGGAAGCTCCCCGTTTCCTCTGACCAGCGCTTGGATCTTGATGGGTCCGTTCGCGTTGCGCGCATCTGCTTCCATCTGCTGTGTAGCTTGAGAAACTCATTGCTTCATTGACCTGAGATTTGCATTTGGTAAGAAGGTAGGTCTGGATCTTGTTTCTGTGTAGGATACTAGATAAATCTCCTACCTTTTAGAGTTATTCAAAGCAAAAACCGTATTATTCAGATAGCACCTAATTCTGGGCAGTGTGGACATGACACTGTCAGGCTTCATCGTGCCATGGTAGGGACAGACACAGTACAAACAGAAATACAGTGTGAGATTATTCTCTCATTCTTTACAATATGTGTTGCTCGAGAGAGAGTAAGAACCCAAACTCCGAAATAAGTAACCCTGACCCTGAATTTGACTGTGAACCAGACACTGAAGGGAGGGAAAAGCAACTATGTGTATGCTGAGTACCCTAGAGAAACTCTGCAAGAACAGTTCATTCTTAGATAAAGAAGGGCCAGGAAATATTGCCAAGATTGATAGTATTTTGACTTATCTGCTGCACAAGCACCAGTACTACAACCTATGGTTGCACGACTTCAAACGTTTTCTTAACCTTACAACATATTCAGAAATATGCATATGCTTCAATTGCATCTTATTTAAGAGGAAAAAAAGGTAAGAACAAATATTTAAAAAGAAGTGAGCATAAAAAAATTATGATACCTCAGTCAGATTTATTTACATTCATGGATCCTTTGCAATACATTTCTTGTTAGCAGGCTTATTTGGCAATTCCTTTAAGTGAAATGGAGGCTCTAGTCAGAACTGAGTTAACCTCTGCTCCAGTTAAATACCACAGGCATTAATTATGTTCCCCCACAATTTTTCTTGCCATTCTACAAACAATAATAGTTTTCTCCATAGAGACATTCTGTTAACAACATCCATGAGATGACCTGATAAAGGAGAGCTAATATAAAACCTTCTTCATACTAATCAAATAAAATAGCATTGGAACTCAGATAACTTTTATCTCCTTGCAAATCAGCGTAGTTAAACAGTTTTTAAATATTTCTGCTTATTTTTTTCTTTTTGAAAACCAGCATAAATCTGGTAGTGGTAAAGCCAAATTAGCTCTACTGTACTCCAGCATTCACCTTACTGCTTTATCTGTTTGCACTTTGGAACTTGAATTAGATCTAGGGAATCTTTCAGAGCATATTTAATGATTCTAAACAAAGCATGCTTTGCCTAGGTTGCCCATGGTGGGTTTTACCACGGTAGGGCTCAGATAACCAGGGTATGTGAGCACCATTGTTGCCAGCAGGTTTTGCTCCTCGTGTTCTCTCACTGCAAAGAATGATATCTGGTCCACTTTACCAACTTTATTACTTGCAAGAGTTCTTTTAATGATTCTGCAAAAGGCAGCTGTGTTCATGATAAAAGTTAGTGTCTGTATGGTCCTCCACCATAATTCTTTGACCTGACCTGACTGATATTTTTAATTCAAACTGACTGCCAAGAAAGGTTTCAGGAGTTTGCAATGACACTGATGCCTAATTTGCGTTGTTCATGAACAGATTCCTGGACCTACCAGTCATCAGGACTGTTCTTGGCTTTAGTTTGATCTGCAAGGACCCAGGATTTCTGAAGTAGAGTTGAGATGTATCTGGCTCTGAGTTTACTGAGAACTAGTGACAAGCAAAAACTACTGGCAAATTAAATCTTTTCTGGTCAATCTAAAGTCTTATCCATAACTTCCACCAACAACTTGAGCCACTTCAGTAAAATAGCACAGAAGTGCATTACAAACAGTTTGTAGCATCAAGAGCCATAAAGAGGGGTTGTTGCCTTGTGGCCCAATGGCCTCTTCGAGTCTGTAGATTCTTCTGGAAACCGAGGAAAGAAACTAAGAAAAGCAAGGCTGAATATGCTGTATGAGGACACAAGGAGTTCAAGCCTTCTAGAGACATGTTTTATTAGACCATCTAATGCATTTAAATGGACAAGCTTCATCATATCTACCTTTTTCTCACAGCTGGTCTAATAGAGGTATTATATGTCCCTGCAAGCCTTGCAGCTCTTAAAAAAGCTCTTAAAGTACTGGGCAGGCTTGGGAGAATCTTGTTCTTTTGCCTGGTAATAATTTAACTTACTAACAAGGAAAAGAAAGGAATGATGAGGAGCTGTAATCTCACTCTCCCTTTATGCACCAGTATCTACCTACACCAAGGAAACAAAACCACTCCCTAATCTGCAGAGGTCTAGTAGGTCAAATATACTCCTAAGGTTGGCAGCAGACGTCATATTAAGCAGTTGATAGAGTGCATCTGTTCCAAGTGTGGAGAGCTGGCATCTGGCCTAGGAATGCTCTAAATTGCATCTAGTCCTCACATGAAAAGCATAGATGGTCTTTGTGTTGGATATTTTATTTTTTATTTTTTATTTTATTTACTCCATTTCTGTGACATTTCTGCTTGTTTTCAGCTGCATCTTTTGACTTTCTAGCTGCTTTCTTCCCCCTTCAAGATAAGTGCCAGAAAAGAAAACTTTGCAATGTGAAGATGACACTATGCTGAAGGCTATCAAGATCCTGTCATTCCTGTAAGTATGTAAAAGGAGAGTTGTAAAGGCAAAGCCCTCAACTAGAGAAGCATCCTGGAGAATTTCTTGCCTCTGTAAGAGACTGATGCAAGCTTGCAACCCAAATCTTCTCCCCAGCCACACCTGCCATGAGTTTTCTTACTGACTTGTCCAGCAGGCTGCAAGGGCCATGGCTTTTGGTTCAGTCACGCTAAAAGGGCTGACAGTCTCTGCAACAGGAACGCTTGCTTGGTCAGTATATACAGCAACCACACTGGGAAGTTTTGGAGAAATCTCACTGTCTTTTAACTACAGGTGGAAATTCTGGTATGAAGTCTAGGTATGGGCTCTTTTTTTGAAAGGCAGCAGGTGTCAGAACAACCTAGATAAGCTGTAGATACTTCTGGAAGAGACAGGAAAAAAAGAAAACAAAGTCTGTGTGTGCTCCTTGCAACATAACGGCCTTTGTATCCTTAGAAAACACACTGATTAATAGTGAAAGGGTCAATAAAATCCCTGCACTTCCTGAAAATAGCTTCTTGGATTTGCTTGGAGGTCAGATGAGCCAGGTTTTATATATGGAAAATAATTGAACAACATGAAGGAAACTAAGCCAATCTATGATTCACAGATCAAGTCAAGTCAGTAGAACTATTAGGGAGAGTAGAAAATATTAACAACTGTTCTCCCTTAGTGCTGGTTGGGGAAGCGATACCCAGCGCTCGTAAGTGTGTTGATTTTTTTGCTGATTTTTGCTTGCACTGTAGACGTTCACCTAGCACTTCTGAATGTGTGAGCCGTCTTCACTTGTGTCACAACTCCCCTGAGGAGTTACGGCACAAGTTATTTCCCTGCCACCGTAGGGGAGTGCCAGTTACGCTTCAGAACGGATCAGTCTGCTTCAATGTGAATTGACTAACCAACTTCAATGTTAATCGTTTTAAAGCTTAGAAGAATAAATGATGATAGCAGAGTTTTCTCTGTGTAAGCTTGCATCTTTTCAGTTGAGGAAATGCAACAAGATAGGCATGGATTCTCATCTCAGTTAGAGTGATGTTTCTATTTAGCTGAAATCTGCTTCTGACATTCCTCATTGATTATGAGGATTGCTCTGACAAACCCAAAGCATTACAGACAAAGTGGTGGACTGAGTAAAGAGAAAAAAGCAGCAGTGGGAAGAGAGACATGTGGAAGGAATATCTCTTGCTTTTTTTCCTAAATCATCTTAGATGTCTAGTTTGATAAGATACACTTCCAGGTGCAAGCCGGAGTTCTGTCTGTTCCACAAATGGTTCCTTTTATCTTTGTTTGTCTGATTTTATCAAACACGTGAAGATAGTTCCATCATTCTTGGTTTTGACACAGAATTATTTCTCCAGGTAGTGAATCCGGAGGAATCCAGTTTTCCACACACATGTGAAGGAAGCCCTCCATTGATTTCCCACCCTGGCTGTTTTCCTTCGAGTCATGCACGCCCTCAACAGGAGGCTCTTTCAGACCCTCGGGCTCATCACTCAGCTGTTACAGGTAAAGGGCCGGAGAGGAGTTACCCAAGCGGCGCGTGTTGCCGTTCCCCAAATCCTCGCCGAGCCGGGGCGCGCTGCGCGGTGCCCGGTGCCCGGTGCGGGATTCCTGCTGCCCCGCAGCCGCGCGCCCGTCCCGGTGGCCGGGGCCGAGGCGCAGCGCGGGCGCCGGCGCGCGCGGCCCGTCCCGAGCCGCCCGGGGGCGCGCGCGGCGGCGGCGGGAGGCGAGAGCGGGGCCGCGGCGCGGGGCCGGTGCCGCCCTCCGCCCTGGCGGCGTTTCTGGTGCGGTCCGCGGCTGCGGAGCTGGGGCTCGCAGGCTGCTGCAAGCGGGGGCGAAGCGTGCGCCGCCCGGCGCGGTGCTGGCGCGAGCCGGGGGCGCTCGGGAAAGGCGAGTGCTGATGCCTTCGGGACTGGAGACACTGCGGGGCTTTCACCCTGCCTGTTATCCTTCGGTGGAAACTGCAGAAGGCTGCCGGTACTGCTAGGAGCCTTTAAAACCTTCATGCACGTGAGTTTTCTCTTTCTTTTTTTCTCTCACGCTCACCATACAGTAAATGATAACTAGGATGCCAGCATGTTTGCAGATATGTTACAGGATGGGAAATAAAATATCTGTTAGTCTTGCTGCTGTAAAGCAAATACAATGAAAAATGAATCTGGTCAGTTCATACATATGGAATCACTTTCTGCTTGGTAGATTGGTTAGGGATTTCTAGCCATATAATGCATATGCCAATACATTAGTAGTGTTTCAGGCCAGTTCCTGAAGAACATTGCACCTGAAAAGTCTTGCTAACTTAGTGAAATTGCTCACATTTCTGGAGAATGTTTGTCAGTGACTTGCCAGCAGATCAAGACAGTAACACTTCTCTGGACGGGGCTCCTACGTGCTCATTGAGAAATGCAGCCCCATTGCAGAGACTGAATGCAAGGCTCATAGGCCTCACAGAGCTATCCTGTATCTGCAAAATTCACAGTGGGCTCACTTCCAATTCACCATGTTATAAGAAGGTACAAAGCACTTCCTCTTACCTGGACTTCGGAAGTGACTCAAGTTTAGTGTCTATACAGATTGATGTGGTTAGAAGTATGCATTCAACATACTTTTTCCACTATGCAAAACTAAGTTAACTTGGATGTTACAGGAACCAAAATTAAACTCAGGTTTTAAAAGTAGAAAGTAGTTGTCAGTTGAAAGACTATTCCTCTTGTTTGCTTGTGTTTTCATAAAACAAGGGATAGAAGTTTTCTGAAAGGGAAGTGTCTCAGATTTCTGTGACCAAAGAGATGGAGACATGCCCAGTGCTGATTTGATGGCTCAAAACTATTTGTCCTTTGGAATCTATAATACAGGGTTTTGTCTGTCTTCAGATATTTGGAAAGTAGCTAGCTGTTCTTTCTAGTCTTTCTGCGAGCGCGTAAGCAGAGACATTACCAGCATAAGTTAAGTTTTACAATATAAAAAGTTTTAGTGGAATTGGCTTCCATTTCAAAATTTTTGTCTCCAATAGAAATAAGTCTTAATTTACCTGTCAGAGAATTTATTGCAGAAAAAGGCATAGCTACTCTTCCCTTTACCAAAAAAAGATATGTGGCAGTGAATGAAGAAATGAGAACTTGTGCTTTGTCCAAAGACCCGTGCTTTAATACGGGTCCATTTATTTATAATCCATTTATTTAGAATGCTCCACAAGATAGCACAAGCTACAGATGCAAATATTGGGATCATGCAGGAACAGCTAAGATGGTTAGTTTTAACAGCTGTGAAAATGAGCATATAGTGAACAATATTGTATTATCATTCCATGTGTACATGGGAGAAAGTCTAATATATTTAATACTTACAAACACTCTTTAATCATTATTGCCTAATCTCTGCTTCAATGCCACTAAAACTTTGATCAGAATGCTCACTGTATCTGATACTGCTGAATTTTGTTAAAGGTGCACATATATGTATGAACTCTAAGATAAAAGAAAGTGCACAGTGGTCTAGCAATCTAGAGAGATTGATTTATTTTATTATTCCTGAGGATTTTCACTAATCCTTGTGTTTATACTACAGACAGTGTATGCGACGTGGTTGGTCTTGAATATCTTTAGTTACGTAACATGAACATCAAGCTGTGTAATGAGTCAAAGAGGGGACTCAAAGCAGTGTGACTGAAGCTTGTGTTGTACATCAGACTGCGAATGTAAGTTGTGAAGAGCTGAACTCAGTGGAAAGACTACCGCTGATTTTAGTGAGCTTTGGATATGGCCCAGGATCAGTGGCTTGACTTTATTGGAATGGCACCAGCATCATGTTGAGTCATGTATATGTACATATCTCTACTTTTAAAATCTAAAATAGCTTTCAAAAGCAGTGCCAATGCCACAAGCATAGATGCCATTTGAATTTCATCAGAGCACTTGTTACTTGCCGTTGGTTTTAGGAGAAAAGCAGTCCTGTCCCCCCATCATTTCCTCTGATACATTTATTGAAAAATGTCACTTCTTGTTTAAGGTCAGTCTATTGTATAATTTAAGCACAGACCCAAAACATGTTTTCTCTAGCTGGAGATGTTTATCTCCACATCTTTGGTTGATAGCTTATATGCGCAATGGAGGGAGTGCTGCAGGTTAGGGCTTGAAACCAGCTCTTTGGCAAGCAGCAGACACTGAGATTTGCAGCTGACAGTCATAAGAAGGATCATTTTAATTAATATTTCTCCCTCACTGTTGCTAACTCTTGCAGATCCCCCATAAATCTCATGAGACCTCCTCAGGTCTTAGCTCACAGACCCAAGCAACCCTGCAAGACTGTAAACATTCTTCCAACAAACTAACCAACCAAAACTGGCAAAACCGCTAAAATACATTTTCAACTGCAAAGTTTGAAACAAGGATCTTTCAGTGTTCACTAAAAACTGAAGAGATCCCCAGATATTATTATATGCAATATACCCACTTGTTCAAGCCATCTCATAGTGTAGCTGGCTCATGAGCGTTGAATAGTGACTGCACTATTCTGAATCCTTAAAACTGTAGGAAGTAACGAGAGTCTTATTTCACAGCTTCTTTTTATATTGCTACTTAAAAGCCTATGGGGGAAAATGGAGGTTAGTGTACATACTTTCATTTTGCTTACAGTTTTGACACCATCCTCAGAGCTGATGTCAGCAAAATGGTATATCAAGGAGTTACACAGCCTCTCCTGCTTTCCCAGCTTTTCTTTGAAAACACCTGATCTTTGTCTGCTGTTCAGCCCTTTCTTCTTTATGCAAAACATGCATCTCATTAAAGTTCATCAATATTTACTAATAAAGGAGGTTGCTATTATTTTTAGATGTCTGTTAAATATCTTTGCAAAAATTTGCCAGAAAAGGTTACAGTGTACAGCAGAGTGTGACCTTTCCTTTCCCCTAGTTTATACTTTACAAGAACATTTTTGTATTTCACTGGGTTAAATGGGAAAGATACCTGTCAGCACACAGGGGGTCAGTGCTGCTGTAGTTTGGCTGATACTTTGCCAATCTTTCCTTTTTTGAGTGCCTTTTTTCCTAACTTAGAGAGCTGTAGCTGTGGCCCAAACCATGTGGTCTGGGGGCGTTTGTCTTGCGCTGGACCATGGTATCTAGCAAACCAGTGATTTTTCAGGCCTTTTGCTGACTAGCTGCCTATGGTTGCAGCCAGGTAGCAGGGGTCTAATGCTCTTCCTCTCTATGTCGGGATAAGATTTATCCTGACATAGTTTAAGAGACCATTTGTATGTTCCTAATCACTGGTAACAACAAGGAGGAGCAAGGTTTAGAACACTTCATCCTATTTCCTTTCGTAGTAGGAGTAGGATTTTTGAATTCTCCTGAATGTACCCTATGTCCAGTTTTTTGAATGCTACCTTTTTTTATGTTATTAGGGGGAAGTGAAAGAGGTGAGAAAAAGAAAGCAAGGGTGGTAGCTTGTGTGGTTTACTTAACATCTGAGAGATGGTCTAAGAGCTTCCCTGTGAGTTTTAACTATAGTCCCATGGTATAATTATCCAGGAACATGCCACAAACTGGGAGTGTGTGTGAAAGGCGCTTGCTTGATTCTGTTGCTTTTTAAAGCTGTGTATTATGTTTGAGTCTGAGATGATTTAACGTCTCATGGGGAGCTTGTAGATATATATAACTGTCTTTAAATTTCGGTTTAAAACAAGGGAGATGGGAATGTAATGTTATAGAGAATGGGGCATGTTGAAAACCTCCCATTAGAAAAGTCAAGTCAGCCTGAGATCCCATTTCAGCAATGCCTTCTGTATTGTACACAATGAAAGACCTTTCCAAAATCCTTCAGTCTTTCATTACAGCTGTATTAAGAAAGACCTTATCTATACTTAAAAGCATAAAGCTTTTAAAGTTTTAAGGACTTGAGCCTTTTGAAAATGACATAGCATGCAGCAGTTCCATGTCAGAGAGTGAACTGCAAAACTACAATGCAACATATTTGCTTACTCTTTAGACTTCAGGAGCAATAACACTACCATGAGCAGATGTACATTAGACTGTTTATACACACATTGTTCACTGCCAGCATGTGTTTCTTTAAGCATTTATTTTTTTTAATGCACATTTTATTTTTGGGGATCTATATTTTGTGTATTATTACTTTGTTGCTACTGTGATGACTGAAGAGTGGATTTAATAAGTGTCAAACTCCTAAAGCTGTGGGTTCTGCAGTAGTTAAAGGGATGTCTTATTATACAAGAAAACACATTAAAATGTTAAGATTCTTACAATAAATTAGCATAAAGCAAGAAATTTGGAATCTAGGAAAGACTATCATTTATCTCAGAAGTTCTTACTTTAGTTGATTTGTCAAGCTCCTAGACAATGTAAATGGTTTTATGTTATCTTTTTAATTAGGAGTAGTGTAAAACTATGTTAGAGGGAAAGAGAGAAAGAGAAAACCACCCATTATTATTGTGGTAAGTCTGAGGAAATGGTATTATAAGCTATATCACCACAATTTTTGTGGATGTAAATGGGTTTAAAAATGAATACAGGGAAAATTATATGCTTTTACTCTGGTGATTACGTTTCTTGCTCTCCACTGTCCTCCAAATTGTGGCCATTGTTGCTACTATTCATCCTGCAGGAGGGATGAACACAGCCATTGGGTGCGAGTTGGATTTTGTTCTACTATATGCTACACGGCATCAGTACAGTCATCGTGCTCTCACTTCTCCAATGGGAAAATAGTTTGGATTTTGAAGGGATTTTTTATTTTGGTGAGAGGGGTGTTACATGTGTACATATCTCTTCAAAGATGACATATTTGCTATTTTTGTAACTGATTCCACTCAGAATAAAAATATGGTCATATCATCAATAATACTGTTTTTATGAATGATCAGTGTTATTCTGCAGCATTTAATGGTATTTTGTTTGTATGTCTTTTTACTGAAGTTCCATTATATTAAGCAATTACATAACAATTTATGGTGAAAAAGCTTTGCACAGTCTAGGAGAAATTATTCAGAAGTCTCATAAATAGTTGTACTTGGTTATAGTTGTCTTAGTGACATATTAAGTCTCATTGACAGTAAGAAAATATTGCAATATAGGTATTTTGTGATCTAGAAAACAATGTAAATTCACCTTGTAATTTAGTTCAAGCAACATCTTGTTGCTTTTAAGGACTCTGTAGTCAGTAACTTGCATTTATATAAACAGTCCTTAATAAACAGAAGGCTTGTTTATTATTTTTTGATGAAGGGGCGCTGTCTGTGAGGACAGAACAAGCATACCTAGTCTTTGGACTTCACACTAGCTTGTCTCCGGGTGCTACAGAGTTCCTTGAGGACATAACTGATGCTATGCTAGACAATATGAGTTACATCAGTCTCTATGATCTGAGTTTGTTTTCTTACGTAGGTGCTAGGAAAACTGTAGGAATTACCTAATCTCCATGGTAAAGCACAAAGATACTGAGGCAATGGACTTAAGTTTGTCAGTGACTCTGCAGCTTTTTCAGATACGTCTCATGAGGAGATGATAGGCAGACCTGTCAGCTCAGCACATTGCTTAGGTATATGCCCCGATGTGTGGTTATACCCTTTGGAACGGGAAGGACCAAGCAGAGATCCAATTTAAGCATATGATTAAGTGACTTGGTGACTCAGAACCATAGTTTATTCAACGGTTTTAGGTACAATTCTTCCGCAAGTAGCATATTTCTTGTCTCTGGATATTTATTTGATATTTTCCCTTCCCATTATGATGGGAACAATGCCAGCATATTTAAGAGACAACTGGGAACAAACTGCGGATATTTAAAGATTCCCAGAACTTGAATATGAGTAATGCATCGGGCTGCCGTGCAAGAAACTCTGCTGTGGTGTGGGACTCTGGTGAAATTGGCTCAGTATGAGGTATATTTTATTATGTGATGATTTTAAAACTCTGGACAGAAGGGGCTAAATTGTGTGGTGGAGTTATTGATTTCTAATTTAACCCAAAGTTTTGATGCTGGTGATCCTGTAAAAGTTCCCACGGCAGAAGGCTGGTTAGTAAACTTAAAATTATCTTAGATATTTATAGAGTGCCTATTCTTATAGTTTCTTTCTGGCTGTCCTTATTGAGCGGGATAGGATGGGGAAAGACTCATGGTCTAAATGCAGTTCTAGGCACCAGGAACTCTGACTGCAGTCTTAGTTTATGGTTTCTGGAATAGTCACTGAATTACTCTGCCTCAGTTCTCCCAGCTGTATCTGCAGAATGGAGTAATACTATATTCTATGCAGAAGAGTACAGGGTCTGATACTTTTAATTAATCTTGCAGATATTGGGTACTGGTAGGTAATTTGTTATTACTCAAGATGTACTACTTAATTTTGCAGTTTATGAAATGAACCAGGTTCAACGCTTTTGCGTCTTTATACAGATGGAAACTAACAAAGAAAGCAAGATATTACTGTTGTCTACAAATTTGCATTAAATGTCGATAATACACACTCCTCACTCTTATTTTTCTGTTCGTTTCCTTTTAGAGCAATAACACCTGCAGGCAGGACATTCTGGGACCTCCCTGCCCTTTTCTGGAGGTTAATGGTCACTTTATCTTTAGCCTGGTGTTTGTAAGCACTGGAGTCTGGCAGCTTTTTCCCCAGAACCGTACTTTCAAGATTTCCCCTATTACTATTACTTCAGCTGACAGGCAGTGAGATGGTATCTGAGATGACCTTTGTTTTTGAATTTTTATTTCAGTGGCAGTTGAAATTCAGGATGTTGATGGTTTTAGCAATATTATTCCAGATGCGTGAGTCCCTGATATGCCTCTTGCTTATACCTATACAAATAAATCGAGAGTAATTTTGTTGAAGAGGTAGGTCCACATTAGTGGAAAACTAATATACCTGGGAAGTCATTAAACCTGATTGCTATTCACAGCACAGGCATTAGTTGCAATGCAGGTCTGATCTGTCTCCAAGAGAGCTTGGTGGGAGTGTTGCAAGGACATTGACTGAATCTGTCTCTAGAGATGGATTTGGAAAGAATGAGGTGTAGGAATGCAATTCATTATTCAAGTTGCCTTAGGATATTTATTTAGACTCAGGAACTGTTACCTCCGATGTTCTTCATCTAGACTAGGCAATGATCCATGTGTCTGTAGCTACATACTGTGTTCTCACATTTCTTTCCAGATGGTCTTGCATATTGGTGTTTGCCTGGACACTGAGAAGGAAAAGTTGTGCTGTTGGAAATTAATGTTTTTTAATATACTATTTTCTTAAGTCAGAATGTGTGGAAATAGTGCTCCTTTGTTCAACTTCTGTGCTATCCATCTTAGGCAAAAGAGCCACAGTTTCCCAGTATATAAAATATTGACCATGCTAGCATTTTTATAGAAAATACCAAGCTCTTCCACTCTGTCAGAAGTATTCCACTTTTCATTCAGATGCATTAAAAACTTTGATTTGTGTGGGGGAAAAAAAAAAGTAGATATGTCAGAGGGAGTGCATCCTGGCTATGCTGTCTGCATATGCAGAGATGCTGGTATTTTCTCTGTAAATAAGTTACATATTTATATGCAAATCAATCCTTGGAAATTTGTAAAATGTAGAACAAACACCTCTCTCTCTCTCTCTCTCTCTCTCTCTCTCTCTCTCTCTCTCTCTCTCTCTCTCTCTCTCTCTGTATTACTTGTTTGGCAATTTATGTTTTCTGACTCCAGGGTCTGAGGTTACATCTGTGATCCTGTTGCAAAGCTAGGGGAAATTACCTTTTGAATGACACATGGCCTGACCTTCATCTCCACATAATCTAGGAAGAGTTTATGTTTGACTGTGAAGATGCAACGGAGGCACAAACTAGAGAGGACAGATCTAGAATACCAGTATCTTTTTGGCTGTATTTTAGAATTCAGTAATGCACTGGGTATGGCATGCTGAATTTTATCTTCACTCCTTCCTCAGAGATGGAGACAGTGTGTTTGTGGTAAACTGCAAAAAAATGATTCATACGCAGAATTACCAAACACTGGAATCAAAGAGATCATATGTATTGCTGCTTTCTGTAAAATACTCTTTTTATTGAAGGAGCTTGCAGAAACTCCTCTAACAGTGAAGACCAAAACAATAAAACTAACTCCAAACCCCAGACATTGCAGACAAAGTGTAAAACCAGACATAATTAGATTAACATACAGCAATTAGATTCCTGAGCAAGTATTGTGGCAAATTCCTCAGGCTCATATACATGAATTAGGAGCTGGTACAGTACAAGTTAGATGGGCCCCTGACTATGCTCTCTACTTTCAGAGATAGGATTTTACCCTCATTTTCTTCCTAATATTAATCACAGATGGACATATAAACTCTGAAAGGCAGAAATCCTCTTATCTCCACTTCTTTGTTTTCCACAGAATACTGTGCTTGATTCCAACCCAGTTTGTTTAAAGCTCTGATACTGCAGCTTTTAAGTGAGGCATGTTTAGTTGTTTCTTTAGTATTGAAGGCTTTTTTCTCTTAAAAATTCCTGAGCCAGGCTCACTTGCCAGCCAGGGAATCTCACTTGAAACAAAGCTGAATCTGTTTCTGCTTCAGAAACGTGTTTCCTTATAGTCACATTTATGTTAGCACACAGTAAAGCAATCCTCTGAATCCAAAGAGAACCGTGGTATGACTTACAGAGAGAGTGACTTGTAGTATTTCTTTCATACAGGATTTATTACAGGTTATAATGGAAGGAGTGCTCTACATACACTTCAGCTGGAATGTTGCATTTATAAAAAATACTTAGGCAAGATCACGTGCAGTATAAAATCTGGTCTGAAAGTTCTCAATTAACATTGACTTCTTTGCCTGCTGGCGAAGACATGAGGACTGGAAGCTAGACTTGAATTCAGCTGCTGGATTTACCTCAGATACCTCATTTGATGTCCAGACGGTGGGCAAGGTTACTTTTTCAGAGATACACAAATAAATAGAAAATGTCAGTTGTTTAAGGGTAGAGCAGTCCTGCTGTAAAAGGAGCAGAGGATCTGTGCAGCTGCATAGCTTCAGCTGCATGAAGGGGTGCAGGAGGGCATCAGGTGGTGCTCAGGCAGGCCATGGCTGGGAAAGGTGGAGAGGAGGAGAATTAGTTACTTCAGCTTATCTAGCCCCATCGCCTGCTCTACAACCCAAGGCTTTCATGTAACCCCAGGACAGGGAGCATCGACAGCCCACCCTGTTGGGGGGTGGACTAACTGCTGGTGTGCAAGCTGTGGTGCTCACACCAGCTTGCTCACCAGGTTGCACAGATGCACACCAGAGTGTTTCTCCACTCCTGGGTCTGTGTGGTGTGGTGCGGTGCGTGCTCTGATGCTGTGAAGGTTTCCTAGGAGATCCCTACCTGATGTGTCCTTGTGCAATGTAGGCACACTTTAAGTGCATAATGTTGCAGGGGTCCAAATGCAACTCGCATGTAAGAAATGTGCAGGATCTTCGTTGCATAAAATCCACGTTCTTATAGATAGGTGCATGAGACAGCTCACCCTATGGCCATGGTGATGGCGGGGGGGGGGGGGCTACAAAGCTCCTCCAGTGAATTAATTCCTATTAGATAACCATGTTTTTCATAGCAGCAAAACTTAGTAGAAGAATGCAGTCAAAACAAGACTTTGTTAGTGTTTGGGAGAGGGGGAATTAACCTGGATTTTTACAGAGGCTAATGACTAAAAATGAGAGACCAAAGTCTGCCCTTTGAATAGGAAGTCAGTTTAGAGATGGCAAAATATACTGGAAACCTGAAATGCTAGGGTCTATCAATTTACTGTAGATTTCTTACTCCTGCCCCCATATTTACTTGTTGAAAAATTCAGATGATACTTCAGTCCTTTTTTGAAAATAAATAGATAAATAATCAAACGGCCACATTTAAAGTGACTGGTAAGTTGTGGGATTTCCCAGTGGCATCTTGTGGTCTGTCCCTGGTGCTTTGCACTGTGTATGTGCCCTGAACTTACCCACAAGCAGCTTCGAATGGCCATTTTGAGGAGTTTGAAGTGTTTGCTAGCTGAGAGCAGAGGAGACTAAGATTTGGTTATTCCTTAGAGATCTAGTTGCAAGAGACTGCAAGAAAAGCAATAGATCTGTTGGACACAAAACATATTCTGAATCGCTGATGATGTGTGTAGCTCCTAACACTTCTGCTGACAGGCTGCTGGCATGTACCCTGTGTACGTGTATATGTGTAGGAAGTGACTGTGGAAACATGCCAGTGTTTCTGGCTCATTTTGAGTTTCCCTCGTTAGATTGCTGATTGTCATTGGTTACTTCGAAAAAGTTGTTTTTGCAGTGATGCAGGTAAAAGCACCTGTAAAATAACTTTTTCTCAGAGTTAGGACGTATATTTCAACGCAAGCATTACTCAAAAATTAGGTTGCTGAGCCTTGCTCAGACTTGCCTCCCTCATTCCCTTTGGAGAAATTAAGAAACTTGTTGGGAAACTTAACAGGCGCTGGAAGCTGTGCCGCTGCCCCTTCGTCTGTGCCAGTTTCCCTGAGGAATGGCAGCTTGCTGCCTGGGCTGCTGGTCCTGCATGCAGGCTCATAAGACAAAGCAAGGCAGGTTTGGCTGCACTGTGATCACCAGAGGGTTGATGCGATGCTGGGCTGTTGAGAGAGAGCAGTGATAGTGAGTTTGAAGAGGTAAAGGAGAAGTCCATATCTGCAGTTAGAAACGGGCCTAAACTAGGTTATTTCAATCAAGCCAAGCCATGGACTTTAGAGGAAGTCCAGATCTGATTCAGCATCCAGGTGTCTAAACCTGCCCACTTCCATATCTTTAAGGAACCATCTCTGCTTTGCTGAAGTCTTCATTCTGTGGTTATTTGGTGTTCACTTACCTTCCAAACTGAGAGCAGCTTTAGTTAATTAACTGGCAGCAGAGCAGCCCACTTGTTTTAGTACTTCACAAGCAGAAGAGCTAATGGCAGCTCTGCCCGGTTTGGCTACACAACTTTGGGTACGTCACTGCTTTCCTGCTCTGCTTTACCACTGATCTGAGAGGTGCAATATTTGCTAGCATGCAAGGTTTCATATCGGTACTCAAAAAGCTCAGTGTGGAGCCACGTGGAGCTGTGCTAGTGGTGAGGAATCAGAGCAGTAAATAATAAATGCTACGATGAAGTGGCTTCGAGACTGATATGAAGATAGAGAATCAAAAAGGATTAAATCCTAACATGAGGTAATTATTTTTAATGATTGTTTACCAGTCTGTGCTTCTTGGAAAGTAAGGGTCTTTCTACATGGTGCAATGTGTATTGCTAAACTGCCGGCTCCTGGGAATGGGGCTGTGTTTGACCTAAACGAAAACTAACAGATGAAGGTTTACATGTTCAAGTAAGTAATTTCATGACCAAAAAAAAAAAAAAAAAAAAAAAAAAAAGAAACATTCTGAAAGTGAAGCTCATATCTTGAGTGGGTAGAAGGGCGGGAATCTGTTTCATGTTTAGCAAAAAATACGATCTTCTGAAGCTTGTGGGCCCCATTCTACATCAGTTAAAATGATGAAATTCTTCCAAAGCCACGAGGATTACACCTTACCACTGGATTTAGGGGTTGGGCCTTCCCACTGGATTTTGTGCCATTTGATCTCTCTTGCTTTTAAATCCAAATGTGATTTTCTGATGAGGTTTCCTTTATTTTTTACTATAAATGTTTCTGTTGGCAGCATTTTCTGAACTAAATGCCAGTCAGATTTTAGATGAAATCCTACATCCAAGGTTTTGTACCTCAAGCCAGTCAGAACATTTCCCTAGCAGTCTCTGGGAATTCCTTCTTTGTGCTTGTTACCCTGTAACCATAGTCTTGATTTTGACCTTTTCTTGTGGGCTTTCTCTGCTGAGTGGAGTCTAATGCTCTCTAGCTAGCTTTTGCCTGTTTGAGTTAGGAGTTCAGCATGGTGTCATCTTGTCAAATGCGGTAATTCAGGACAACAATGAAACTCATTTGGGTAAAACTGAAACTATTATTATTGCACTTTTGCTTTGTCTTTTCCAGAGGCAGAAGAAACTATCCACTTGAGGTCAAATTGTTTTGCAATTCTTCTATGGAAAACATTGAAGTTGGCTGTATGTAGAAGCTTTCTCTTTTCTGCTAAGTGGGAACTAGACTTGAATATGATTTTATTCCTGTTTATGATGGCCGTATATTTACTATCATTTGTCCTTTCATAGATTTCAAATTTCTACACCATTATAAAACTGCCCTAACAGAGCGGGCTATGGAACTCCTAAGCCAGGCTGCAGGAGACTTCCTCCAGAGGTGCGTTTCTCAAATGTCATGTTTCTCCGAGGAAAAGGCTAACAGCCTCTGATTGGGCTGTTAAAATAAAATATTTTTTTCTAGTATTCCAGAAGAACTGGTCCTCCTCAGGTCTAGTCCTGCTAGTCAGCACTTTTAAGAGGAACTCATTAGAAATGCTCTTATAATACTCTTTCTTATTGTATTGCCAGATCCAAGTATTCAAATATCATGTACTAGCTGAGAAATAGGAATGTTTTTCTTCTGATCTTTTAGGAATCAGTACCTTACCTTTACAAATTTACTGCATTAAAATATGCATATATATATATATATATATATATAGGCATATTAATCAAATATTAATCAAAAGCTGAGATTCTTACCGAGGCATGCAGCAGGAACAGGCTAACACTTTATTGCTGGCTGCTGATGCTCCCCAGTGCAGGGAGCACAAGCAGTATCTTGCCTTACCTGCTTTTTCCTCACCAGGGGTTGTTAACTGCTCTTTGCAAATGGATAAAACACAATGCAAATTCATTTGCATATAGATTTAATGCAATGTAATGTCAGAAATGTGTGCAGCTATGTTGGCTCCAAGGCCTGGGTGACCCCAATGAACGTAGCTGCTGCCCAGCATTAAGTGGCAGGTGTTTTTCTCCCCCCACAGCCAGTGAGAGCCCCCTTAGCTATGGTCGTGAGTAAAAAGGGAACAGTACTGTTATGTGCGTCATCAGAGGGCACCACCAGGCAGTACTTTTCTAACATAGGTGTGCTGGCTACTATAAAGACCATAGCTTCTTCCCTTGCAATATTGCAGGGATATAGTATTTCTGTTAATGTGCAGAGTAGCTTGTTAGAATAGATAGTGATTTACAGTGAGACTGGATAATGACTGTTCTGGAAGGTCCCATGCACCCCTTATGTGCAGGGAATGACTGCAGATTCAAATGGTTTTCTCGGAGACAATGCAAGTATTTTCTGTAGCCTTTTCCTGTTTAAAAATAACAATATACTCCTTAGGGCTTCTTAGCATTATAATTACAACCAAGCCTCTCATTAGTCCCACAGGGAGACAGAATCAAATGCCATATGGTATTTTACACTTAGGATGCTGTGCTTACCAAGAGCTGGAAGGAGACAGGAAAAGGGGGAGTTAACAATTCATAACCATTTATGGAACAAGCACAGCCCTCCTTGGACCCAGTTCAGCAGAGTCGGAGGGCCTCAGATCAGGAACTTTATCTGGCTGGTGATTGCATCGGCATGCTGGCTTTCTTGAGTGTGTGTGTGGGCATTTGGGGAGCAGGGTACGAAGCTGCAGAGTCTTTGTGCCGGCATCCACACACAGGGATGAATTAAATGCCCGCACGCCTCCCAGGAAGGACCATGGCTGGATTCTACAGTTGCCTGAAAAGTAAAAAGTAAGTGCCATGCTGAGCCCTCCCTCTACCTTCCCAAAGTGAGCTGAATCTAGCGAGTACTTTAAAATTCTGTCTCTGTTCTACTGCATCAGCAGCTCTGAACAAAGTGCTCCTGCTTTGATCCCGAGGTACCACCCTGAGTACAAAAGTGCAAAAAATCAGTTCTGACTGAAATACCAAACTAATGAAAATTGAGCATGTTTTTTCCTTCACAGGTGTAAGTCCAGTGGCAAACACTAAATATTGTAAAAGGAATTAAGAACCATTTTTTGTCTAATTATAGCAAGAGAAAAAAATATCCTCTTCCTTACTGATTAGCTGCATTGATTATATATTAACAAATAAAAAGAGAAATACAGAAATGCACATTGACTTTTAAAAATGTTCCACTACAAATCTGGCATTATATACTCTCTGAGATCTTGATGTGTTCAGTTTTTGTATAAGCAACCTGAGGTTTGTTTCTGTAATTGCTCCCTGTTGAAAGATTTGGTTTTATTTAAAATAAATATTTTGATTGCTTCGCTGTCATGTTCTGTTGGAGCAGGTTGCAAAGGGAGAAGAGGATGGGACAATGCATATTTGTATTTGTGCTTTAAACAACTGTGAAGATGCATTTTGTTTTTCCTTTGACATTCTCGCTGCTAAGGAGTGGAATGAAATTCTCGGCTGCAAAAGCTGAGCACTGTTTTTTGATAATGTTTTGCATCAGCAGACTGTAGAGGGCTCTATTCTTGCATACACTATGGAGTTGAAGAGAGAGAAAAAGACTTTCAAAATAGTATCTTGGGGCTTAAGATATGAATTATGATATTTAAATGGGTGGATGAAGTCCTTGTTAGCAGAGGAAAAAATACTCCAATTCAAAAATGAAGCTGTCAATTCATTCTTTCTCCTTCTCCCTCATGTAAAGATTGTATCCTTCATACCAACAATTTGACTCATATTACTTTGATGGAAATACACATTTTCAAAGGCACTCGATTCCCTTGTATTTCAGTTAGCATTTCCATCCCATTTTGACTCTTCTCCTTTGAAATTTTGAAGAGTATGAGAGATCTCTAAATATTTGGAAAGAGGGATATGATGTGATCACAACTAAAAAATTGCTGAGAATGAGACCCGATAAAGGCAGAGAGGTTGGCACTTGTATTTTATTGTGTTGACAGAGAAAATCAATTTACATTGTTTCATTTATGTTAAGTTGTTTTTCTCCAATATCTTCTAGCATCTAATGAGATTAAAGCAAACTTGGAAAGGTGGGAGAAGCTGTAAAGGATGGGTAGATGATACTTCTTTCATAAGGCATATGATCACTTCTTTCCTGGTGGATCTTTACCTGCTTAATAAGGATCATTTTATTTTCTCCAACAAATTCTTCTTTCTCGTTAATCTTCAGTTAGGTCTCAGCACTGGGTGTCAATTCAGATTATATTTCTCAACATGTTGTTTCAGCTGTGTGATAAGTTCCCAGGTTGGTTAATGCAATTATTAATACTTGGTGGCCTTTACAGATTTTATTTTCTGCTTTGGCTGTGGTTATTGGCAGTTAAAACAAATCTAAGACATTAGCTAAAAGTGGTGTTTGGCACCTGAGATTAATTTTGGGTGAGATTTCCTGGTAATTTGACATGAAGAGCTTGTCTTCCTGGACGAAAGGGTCGTTGGAATAGCTTCCTTGCATCTGCACAAGAATGCTCTGCCAGGAGGAGCTAGTTGGTTTTGTGAATGAAAATTACTCTGGAATGAAGTGACTTTCATATTCTAAACTTAGCTTGGGTACCAGTAACGATTTAGCCAAAACAGCATAGAGCTCAGCACAAGCTGTAAAACCTGCCGTAGCAGCTGGGAGAGGGTCCATCAAGGGCTATGAGCTGCTGGATGTAGCTAAAGTACCTGGGCTTTTTAAAAGCTGTCGGGGGTATTTTCTCTGCTGTGCTGCTGTCGCATCTATCTGCACTCCCCCACAGTCAATCCTGCCCCTGTGCTTTGCTCATGCTCTTTTAAGAAATGTCACATAGGGGGAAAAGAAAAAAAAATAAAAAAGCCTTATATAGCTAATTCTTCACTGCAGCCCCAAGCTTGGCTGCCAATCCACTGAAATAAAAGTGGTAGGTTGCTTTTGTGTTCTCTTTAATGAACACCTGCAACCTGAATAACCCCAGGTGGTGGTTGTTCTAAAAAGTTCATAGCTCATCCTTGCTGCAAAACTTCGTTGTGCTTGGCCCTAGTATGATGTCAGGAAAGACTGTCGTGGCCCGCTACGAAGTGCTTGGCTAAAGCTTTGAGAGAAATCTATTCATAATGGCTTTCAGCGTTTGATACCAGCCAAATACATAGTTGTGAGCTGAAAATATGGTTGCTTGAATACTAAGGTTCACTGATGGTCAGTGCAAACTGCCAGTTTCCAAAGACAGATACAGTGTGTTAGAAGTTATAAAATATTTGGCTGAAGACTTTGCATGCCAGCTCAGAAATGGTTTCTGTAACAGACTATAAGAAAATGTATTTAACTGGTCTGTACTTAATGTGGTCACTCAAGACTTCATGGTGCCTTTCACAAGCAGGATGTATTTCAACTTGAGTATGTTCTACTGTGCCAATCTCTGCACTTCCAATGAGATATTGTATTCTTTACTTACAGCCCAAAATTATCAAGAAATGCTGATATGCGCTCTTACCTTGTAGGCAAATTCAGCATTTTGTTAAAACAATTGATCAAAGGTGTATCAGTGTCATTTTCAATACATTTTTATATTTTCTGAGATGAAAGACATTGCAAATTTTAAATGATGTTATGACCAGGGCATTTTGTAGAATTTGTTTACTAGATAAGGTGCTGTTGCTTTATTACTATACCTTGTGTTATTGCTTATTCAGGTGAATGTCAGAAAGAGACTTCAGAGTTTGCTGGGATTATTGCAAAGATAGGATAGTGCTGCCTAGTTGACTGATAGTGAGCTAAGCTGAGATGACTGTTCTCTGTACTCTTCCCGCCTCTCCTGCTCTGTTGGAGAGAGAGGCTCTGCTCTCCAGCCTGCTTGTTGGAGAGACTCATGGGGGACTCTCCATCCTAGGTGCATAATAAACTTTTTTACAGCTTTTATATTCATAAAGCTCCTTAGAGCCTTTGGTTCCCCATCCATAGCAAACAGCTGCTGTTTTAGTTTTGACACCAGCAAGTGAACTGGAAGGGGTTTAAAGCACCACTGATGGCTACTGAAGTAGCAACTTGGCACCATGTGGAAGAGGGGCAGTTCAAAACTGTTGGTTCTACTCTGTCAGCAGCTCGTTCACTTCCTGTAGCATCTCTCACTTTTGGAGCTGCGTAATCGCAGTGGGGCCCAAGTAGCTGCATCTGCTGACTCTCCGCAGTGCACGAGGTTCTGCTCTTGGGCACATGTTCTGATGTGGAGCCCCGAGAGCATCTCCACAGGGCTCATGGACCATTTAAAGTGAGACATGGAGTTCCTTGGCCATCCCCATCTGCAGGGTCCCCCTGCGTACCTGGGCTTGGCTCATCAGCAGCCCCTAGGCTCAATTGGGATGGCAGGTCTCAGGATGCAATGCAGTTTGGAGTCAGTGGGTGCTGCCCCAGAGCTGGGGCAGGCACCTGTTGGCAGTACCTACTGGAGCTACTGTTGCGGTCCCGTGGTGATCTGGGGTCTGTTTGTGCAGCCGACCCATTCTGGTGAGATGAAATGCTTGCCATGAACACTTGAGTGTCCTGAAATCCTGAAATATATTTGTTTACTTGACTTTTTTGTACACCTCTTCAACACATTTCCCAGTGAAGACAAGAGTCACTCACTAACAGCTTTTTTCTTTTTTTTTCTTTTTTTTTTCGAGATGAAAAGATGAAAATATCTGAGGATAAAAGGTAGCTCCTGTCCAGGAAAGCACATTCACCAGAGCAGAGAGAATCCTTGGATCCAGACAGAGGTGGCAACAGCAGGTTTCAAGAAAGGGCTTACAGAGGGCAAAGGGTGAAGTGTTGGATGGGAGAAGGGGTGTGAGTTCTCGTAACTGGAGCCAAGTCAGAGAGGGTGAGCTGAGCTGAAAGGACTCCCCAGGCGCTGTGACTCTCTCTTGTAATCTTTGAATACACAACCTTTGAGCTTGTTCCTGTATGTGGCAGTTGGTGGGCATTCTGTCTTCTGCCCACAGGGATTGTTCACCACCCTGCCTGGTATTAAACGTGTACAAACTTAAACCCTGTTTTCTTAGACAAGAATAAATGGAGAAAGCGAACAAAAACAGTCAGGAGGTGGTGGAGCCATGGTACTGCAGATGGTTGGGCACGGTCAGTACAATGGCGTTGTATTATTAACAAAAGATCAGCTCTTCCTGTGCGTTGACTCATTCCATTTGACTCATCTCTGTGTGAGAAGTTCAGATGAGGTTTAACATGGCCAGAGTCACTCCACATCTCTCAGTTCTTCTCACTCCGTTTGCGCTTCTCTCTGGACCATATTTGTTTTAGCAGCCACAGTGATGTGGTGCGTTTGCTGGCTGAAAACAGGAATTCCCAGCAGGCGTGCCTGTCTGCTTGGCTTCAGCAGAGCAGCCCTTTCCCCACCATCAAGGTACTGACTATGAGCACCTGTAATACTGCCTGTGCTGCTTCTCTTGCACTGGAGCAGAAAATTCTCAGTTTCAGACAATCCCCTGAATGTGATTCTCACTCTTACAAGACATTTGGCTGTCAGCTTTTCGTCTATCTTACTTTGCCAGACTGAGCCGTGAAAACATCTTGTCATAATTTTGCCTTTTGTTCTCTCCTTAAGCAGAAGCTTGTACTGCTCAGTTTCTAGCTTTGTACCCTTCCAGCCATCTGGAGAGATTAATTTGTCATTTCCTTCTTGTACAGAGGTTCCTTGAAAGTTTAAAGCTGTGATGTGAAGACCTAGACTTGGCCTTAAAAGCGGAAATTTGGCTATGTATACTTATGACAAAAATGTACTGGGTCCAAGCTGTGCTTCCAGTAGATAACCTAAGTGGTGTAAGGGAGCTGGAGCTGATTATCAACCAAACTTGGGTAATTCTGAGATGAATCTGCTTGTGGGGAGACAGACAAAAAACATGAGGTAATTTGGAAGGTTGTTTTTTATTATTATTTATTTATTTTCCTCTTAAGGGTTAGTGCTTTTAAACAGTTGAGCACAGGTTGCAAAGGTGCTTACCAAAGGCTGCACTCTAAAATCATGTGTGTTCACAGGTCTGAGCTAAATCTGTTGCACTTTCAAGGTTGGTAAAACTATTATGGACCAAGGAGATAGCCAGTGTTTTGAATACAGCAAATACTAACTGCAGACCTTTTTGTATCTTTTTATTTTATTATTAATAAATATTTGTATTGAGAGAGCAGGTGGCCCTTCATGGCTTCATTGTGGGAGTCACTGTTTGAACAAAGTCAGTCATTTAATATCTTGTCTGAGTTTGCTTGCAGATGCTGAGCTGTCACAGCTCATCACTGTGTTAAGAGTCAGGACTGTGCTAACAGCTCAGCATTTGCAATGTGATCTACGTGGAAAAGCTGAGGCCTGGGCCACGCACACCATCATGTCGTTTTATCAGTGCATGCTGGTGCATACGTGCAGATGTACTGGTACTCAGGTATCCTGTGGTATATAGTGTGTTCTGTAATCCTGTTGTAGCCCCCTGGTATCTTTGTTGCTGTTAGAGGGGAAAGTAATTTCAGTCAGAGCAGGATAACTTTGCTGTGCAGGCAAAACTGCCTGGTTTTGCCTTTTAACCATCCATGCTGGAGCTGAGGCAGCATTCCAGTTTCATATTTGTGGTGGTTGTTGCTTTTGGCCTCAGAGCTCCAGGGGTCTGGTGCTAATTAGTGAACTAAATGTTTGACTTTTATTCATGATGAATTCACTTATGCTTATTCGTTCTAAGAAATATGTAACTGCGTGCATTTGCCAGGCCTTCTCAGATCACTCATCTAAAAACATAGTTCAGCTCCACACGGTAGTTCAGATGCAAATGGGATGTATTTTGAACACTCTGGCTCAGAATATGATGTAGACTTGGTGTTAATCATCAAATTAGCTATATATGTGGAACAATGTAGATCTGAAGGAGGTACAGAGGATTTGTTTGCTGGTTTGCTCTAGCAATTAAACCACTTTTGATCCTCTCAGCTTTGTGAAAAGAATATTCCAGAAGTTGAAATTTCATTGTTTTCCTTCAAAAATGCCAACTGTCTTACTGCTCCCTTCCTTCCTTGCATCTCTTGGCCTGCTAAGACCTTACAGATGTCTATTCCCATATGTTTTTTTTCTCAGTGCCTTGTTGTTAGTACCCTTCTTGCAGTCCTTATTATCTTTTCTGTCCTCTTCCTGGGACTTTCTGCTGTTACTTACCCCTCTGCTCCCTAGTGCTTTTTGCCTCCTTCAAAACACAGGTTTGACACAGTTTGATTCTCCATTGGTGCAAACCAGCAATAGCTCAGATGTTCTTACTTCAGCTGTATTCACTTACTCTGCGAATTCAACCCCCTACTTCCTTCTTTGCCAGCTTAAATGTTCCCCCCCCCCAGGCATTATAATTCCTATTTGAATTTAACCCTCAGTTTTGGGGATTAGGGATTTGAGATTCTATGTCTCTCTTGACTGCTCTGAAGTCTGAAAAATTAAACACAATGAACATGAAGTTGCCAGCGTGGACCACGTGTTTCTTTTACAACATCTTTGGGGATGCTGAGGCTTGCGTGACTTGCAGAGAGGTATTTGTAGTTGGAATCTCAGAAAAGTAGAATCCCACTTAAGTGGCTGCTCACACTAAAAAGACAAGTCAGTAAATACTTCCAGTAGAGAAATGACTTGGGCATTGCTTTAAACACATGAGTGATCAGTGATTTGTGTGCTTCAAGTTAAGTGTGCGCTTCAGGAGCTTGCTAACTTGAAGCTCTGGAGAGAGTAGCCAGGAAAGGGGAGCAGGGACAGCAGAAGGTTTCCCTAAGAGCAAAGAAGTGAGACTCTTAAAACGCCAAGAAAGCTTGAAAGAAGAGCTTCTTTTGTAAGCCTAGAAGCTGCCCTAGACCTTCCTGTGGCTCTGGCTAAGATCAGCAGCCAAACGGGGTCTGAATTCCAGAAATACTCACAGGCAGTGGAAGCTCATGAGGTTTCTCCCTCCAGACACAGTGTATTTCAACATAGGAGGGAGCTGGCCTAGCTTTTATTTCTGTGCATGTACAGGCAGTAGATGTTGCCCTAGCAGAATTTGGAGACTTGAGAGATTTCCCAACCTCACTGCCAAAGGCAGCTTCTGAGACCACAAAGCTTGCATTTTATTTGATTTCTTAAGCCAAAAGATGTCTGACTGTTTTTAGGACAGTTTGATCCTCAGAGTGAACATCTATAATAGTTAGCCCTTAAAGTTTCTGTTAGCCTCTTGTCTTTTCAGTGCAGTTTGAATTCTTGAGTGCTAAATGTCTATATTAAATCATTTTGGAATCAGATGTGACCTGAACAGTTTGATCTATCTGAAGCTTTTTATTTTTTCCTATCCTAAAACTAATATTTAACCCATAAATTGAGGGATAAGTGACCATTTTGGAGGGGGGTGGAGGAAAATAAATAAATAAATAAAAGCTTTGACATACCCTAAGGTCACATTTCAATTCTGGCATTCATCTTGCTATTGTTTCAGCTCCATCTTCCCTGCAATGGTCAGACAGCTTAGTTTGCTAAAAAGATCTCCAGAGTCTGTCTTTCAGGCTTAGGATACAATGATTTTTCTGATTTTGTGTGAATAAGATCTTGGAAATCAGTTTGAGATTCAAATACAGGGCCATGGCAGGTATGTAGGCCACTCTTAAACTTTATGATTTTTGTTATTTATTACTTGTACAGTGGTAGCCCTTGGTAGCAGTGTCAACTGGTAGGGCTCTATTGTAATAGTCTCTCCTTGGGTGGTAGTGCTTAGCTCCTCTGTAGGGCTCTTCAGGTTTTCCAAGTATTGCAAATATTCCAAGGATTGCAATTCCACAAGTGAGGAAACTCAAAGCTGAGCGATAATAACTAAATAAGCCTGCTTTCAGTAGTCCAGTAATTTGCCCTGTTATCCAGTGACAGAGCCAAGGAAAATAGCCAGTTCTGCTGAGTACCAGTCCAGTAGTCTCTGTCTGCTAAGCTATATATAAAAGGTGAGCTCTGTCTCAAATACTTTGTAGTCTAAACTGATGATTTACTCTTTCACAGTTTACAGACACTGACAATTTCCATAGCGTTTTCTCAAACATGCAGTTTTTCAAGCTCCTGTGGAGCATGCTGAGGCCAGCTGGCAGTAGACTTTTTTTCTTAGCTACCTTTCACTGACTCTGTTGAAGTAGCACATGAACTCCTGGGGCCTTTTAATACTGTAGGCTGAACATCAGTAATTCACCTTTATCCTGGGAGGCCACAGGTGGAACAATAGGAATTAGGGGCTTGGAGAGAAGGTAGAAAGTGCACATATAATTTAGAAAACAGTGGGGAGATAAGCCGACCCCCCCAGGTTTGAAATGGAAGATGAAGAGTATTTGTTAAATTTACACATGGCGAGGCAGAGACAGTAAGCTTTATTTTTATTCCCTTGCTTGACTCTCTGGCATCTTGACTGTGCTAGCATGGGGCATGTTTGTTGTTTAGAGATAGTGGCTTGACATTTCCTGTTGATTTGCTCTGGAAACTGTTTCCAAAGGCAGTAATGCTTACTGGGTGTAACTCCCTAACTGACACAGGCAGTCTTTGGTTATATTCTTGTTAATTTTAAATGCATGTTCCCCTTTCCTCCCAGCCCCCAACTATTCCAAATATATCCATGTCAAGTAGGTCTGAGAGAGTCTTCTAATGCTGGCAATGTACTAGTTCCTTAGTATGGTTACTGGATGACTTTGCTATTTTAATTCTTTTTAGGAAGCATGGAAGAACTTCATTCCAGCTGTTTCCTGAAATTTCTCTAGTGTGGTAGTTTAAAGAAAAGGGATTACTATGTAGGAAAAGCACTGACTTATTCCTATGCTGATGCCAAATGATGCAACTGAACCAAAGTCAATAGTCAATAAATATACATTGCTTTACAATGGAGGCTGTCTGGGCCCAAAATACTGGCTGAGCTGTTGCCTGTGCTCACATGCTGACTATATTAGCACCAATCTTGATTTGAGCAAGGTTCTGTCACGTTTCTCCTGATTTATGCAGACTAGGAAATGCACGGAAAAAAATTATGCTATAAATTGTTACTGGAAGTAGGCTAATCAGAAGCATTTTACTTACCCTTTTATTTACAGGTATATATTTGCTCTGCATGTTGTCTGGGCAGATGCAAACTTGCAGTAGGGATCCCTGCGCTGACAGCAACTGCACAAGGTCACGCTAAGAAGCATTGCAGACTAATCAGGGGTATGAGGGCTGCTTGAGGTAGCAAGGCCGGAATAGCTTAATCTGTCTGGTGTGGGTGCCCAGTGTTGCAAAGCCGTGGTGCTTTGGACTTCAATTCAGTCTTGCCAGCTGAATATGAACTAACAGTTACTCTGCTTCTGGTACCTGCCCCGGGATTAAGTTACTATGAGTCTGCATATATACTCTGTGGTCGTGTTCCCACATGCAGGGAGACCTTTCTGCAGTGATTTAGCAAATGACACAATTGCTGAGAAGGAGCGAGTCTTGTGGAGATGGGGCAGGATGCAGGGGACAGGGACATTTACTCTCCCAGTTCCTGAACTGGTAACAGCATATGCGTTACCACTCTGTTTTCTGTGGTAGCTTGCGAATGTTTTTTTTTTTTGTCTCATTTTCCCTTCCCCCTTCTTATCCTTTTGGCTTCTCGCACAATTACAGACTGAGCCTGTGTGACTGTATGAAAGGCATTTCCTCCTGTTACATTTTTTTTTTTTTAAGTCGGCTTCAGCCCACCAGCTGCTTTCCATTAGCGTTACACACACACTCACTGGGAGGGCAGCATATGATACTTCAGGCACTGCTGAATAGCAGAAATCCTTCAGAACCGCTGTCAGACAGGCTCCTCAGCTGACTGTGGGTAAAAGGAGTCCCACACAGTGAGACCTGTCTTCTGGTGAGCCTCCTCTGGGAAGTGAAGGTGTTGGGACGGAGGGCTGAGGGTATGTTGTCCGAACGCAGAGCGTGAAAGCTGTGAGTAAGTCTCTTATGTGAGCAGTTGTTTGCTCTGGGTATCTCTGCAAGGGTAGGAGCTGAGTGTTGTTTGATGCTACGGGGAATTATGACCGCTGTTTGATCCTGGGAGAGAGTATTTTTATTGATATTAAATATCATCAGGCTGCTTATCCAGACTGCCTGATAGCTACTGTATTATTTGCAATCTGTGGAGAAGGGCCTTAAACTCTCTTAAGCTCTCCCTCTTGCTGTGGAGGTTACAAGCCCAGCCTTCATTAACTTTGTAAGCACCCCCTGCTCGCTGTTGCCAGTGAGGACAAGGAGAGTCCTAGTGTAAACCGCTGTTTGCACCATTTGCTTATGCCTGCTTAAAACAGCTATGATCTAGCAGGGATCCCCCGGTAAAACTGACCAGCTGGTCAAAACTGTGGGAATTTTGTCCCAGAAACACTGTGCTGTAGACAAGTATGATGAGATCAGCTGTGCAAGGTCAGATCCCAGCACCCGCTGTCACGCTGCACAGTAGTGTTTCAGGGAAGTTGTTTGTGGGATCCTGTGCTATTCGGCGCGTGCCCTGAATGTGGGCCTTGAAGTGCAGCGTGCTCGGCTCCTTGCACCGAGAGCAATGGGAGCTTTGTTCGTTCAGTTTCTGATAAGCTCAAGGGATCTGAAATTTGAATGTGAATCTTGCTGGTTCTGCTGTCATTTCAGAATTGTCTCTGAAGTGGGATTGCAGAGGGAGAACTTGCAGAGACAGAATTTGGCTCAGTTATTGTCACTGGAGTAATAAATTTATTAATAGTTCCTTAGCTTGCAGGGTTCCCGGGGAGGAAAGCAACCAACCACATTTTGTCAGAACAAAGTCCTCTAACGTGCTTTAATAAGACTAAGTGAAAATTTAACCTGTCAGTCCACTTCTCCTGAAGAATGTGATAGGAATCATAAAGCTTCTTTCACCCTGCGTTTTTATGAAACTCAGTGCTCAGGAAAAATAGAAGGGCTTTCTCTGGCATCCTGCTGCAACTTGAAGTGTGTTTGGGGGGGAGGCTGACTGCAGGGTGGTGACCTAGAGGACTAGATGAGTGGCGTGACTCTCCCTGTGCTGATCCATCATAAGCTTGCATTCAGATGATGTTTGTTGCCTGAAGGAAAACGGTCTTTCAAAGCTCCAGGCAAAATGTCACCTCTTTGGCCAATTGTTTTCTTTAGGCTATCAGGACGCTAACCAAATGCAGTACTTCATATTCCAAAATCCTTATTTCCTCAAGCATTTATTTGTTATGGAGAAGGCTACTCAGAGGTCAGCATCTCTTTTGAACTCTCTCTCACAGGATTTTCCAGAAGGCTCATGCAGAAGGATAAGACTAAGACAAAAGAAACCCTAAAGGCAGCGTAAAGGCTTGCTTACTGTGGAGAGTCTCCAGCTTTTCTGCTTCATCTTCTTCCTACATAGTCTTCAAGAAGGCTGTGTGTCTTCTGAGGCTGAGCAGAAAGATTTCTTTTAGTCTTGGGCATTTGTATGAGACTCAGTTTTCTGCACTTAACATTAACTTTGCAGGAATCTTTGAATACACAGACCAAGCTGTGAAAGGAAGTTGTCTTCTCTTTCTAGAGATTGTGTTCAACACATGATATACATGTTCAAGTATTGTACTCTGCTGAGCAGGGGGAATGGTCAGAGCACAGTGCTGGGATTGCATGGTGTTACCCATATCACGGTCTGCACTTGTGGGACAGTCTGGGTACCTGTCCAGCTGCCCTGGTTTGTAAAAGGGAGACAGGATTATTTCCCCTGTTCCTGGATAGTATTTCCAGGACTCATTAATTCCTCTAATGAAGTGAAGAGCTCCAGCTGAGTGCAACATGGTAGGATTATTAATGAAAGTTGTGTATGGGATAGCAGGGAGCATATATCTAAACCATCAGATCAGATGAGCACAGTGCTGATTGCTAACTTACTCCTGTTGCCTGCTTTGAAAAACAAAGAAATCCCTGCAACTCTGTAGGAGTTTTATTGCTTTAAGATACTTCCTGGCATTGCAAATTCCACTGACTAATTAGATCCAATAATGTCAAGCTTGTTTTAATTGCAGCTGTACAGGAAAACTCTGCTATTTGCAAGTGTTGCATTAATTTGTAGGTTGAATAATCTAGCCCATTGTCTGTGCAGAGAGAGATGAGCACTGTGTTCAGAATCCTTGCTGCTCTTAGGAAGCTTTCAGTCTTTTCCACAGCCTTGCATGGGAATTCCTGTAGGGAACTAACTGGGCAGTGCTAGATCTGGCTTTTAAGGTGTTTAGCAGAGACTCAGCAGTACAGTATCTCAGCAGTAGGCGGCCTGTGCGTAGGCAGAGATCACAAATGCTGCGTGAAGGAGGAGTAAGAGCAGGATTAGAAAGTTGTGGAATGGGCAAATGTGCCTACCGTTGCACATCTACTGGGAGACAAAGAGCAACTGGGACTTGACAACCCTGCCTGCTGCCTGGGCCGTAGCTGTCGATCTGTTACTGCTCTCCTGTGACTGTTTCCTGCCGAGGGAGAGAATCTCCTTCATCCCTCCATGAGCTCCTTTTCCCAGATGTCCTTGAGCATCTCCTGACTCAAAGAATATTGGAAATGCTGCTGCGAAAGGCCATTTATTTGACCTGATATTTTTATCAGTGAAAATCAATACGCATACCGTATTTGTTTAAAATTTTGTCTCGTGGTGTAGTGCTATGGGAAAACTTGCAGGGTGCACATGGTTTGTACCGCTGATTGAACTGAGCAAACATGGCATGGATACACGCTGACCATGTGCAGTGCTGCATCTGTCAGTTGTCATTAGGGGTTGGAATTGGTGAATGCCTGAGAGTTCGATCATTTCATGCCTGTGCACTCACATGTGTTTCTATTGATGGCTTTTCATCCTCTTTCTCTCCACTACATTGATCTCTAGACTAGAGTTTGTTACCCAGAACTTTTACTAGCTGTTTTCTGTAAAGTGCAAGATGCTGCAACCAGCATTTGAAGTCTAAACATTGTGTGAATATTAACTTTTCTTAAGGTATTTCATTAGTCTTTTAATGGTGGAACTTACACTTTGTTGTATTTTTTTTTTCCTTATCATTTTAATATTTGTTGACTTAAAGCTCAGAAAACTCTGTGATGGCTTCCCTTACCTCAAGTCACTCTTCAGTTTTTTGGACAATAATGGCACTGTTGTCATGTACAAAAAGGCACCAAGCCATTGGGCCCTAAAAGGGCCACGTTCACAGACTCCTGATGCACTTTTGCAAATGATGTTTGACCTCTATATGCCTCAGAAAGCCCAACTATAAAACCGAGTTAATGCAGGAGCTGATTTGACTCTAAAGAGACTGCCTTGGAGCTGAATGGCTTTGCAATTATAGTTCTACTTGTTAAGAAGATATATCAAATGAAAATAGATGCTTACAGCTATAAACACAGCAGTCAAAATCTCTCCAAGGGCTGGAAGGATTCCGAGTAAGAAGCTGAGATGATGGAGCAATTTAAATAAACATAGAGCCAGTGATAACAAAGATGGATATAAAATCAACATTGTGCCTGGCTTTGATTTAATTTAAGGTGGGCAAAGCAGAAATTAGAGATGTAAATGAGCCAAATGTCAGACCTGTGTGTATTATGTGAAAATAAGCTGAAGTCTGGGGACTTGCCAGTTTGCTGTTGCAAATTTGTTGAGTATTTTCTTGATGTTTCATTTCAAATACACTATTCTTTCCCTGAGGGAAAGTCTAATGTAACCACTGCACATGGCACATAAAGCTGAGTGGAAAAAACTGGAACCAGATTTCTTTTTAATACAGAGAAGGAGCCAATGTGAAAATCTTCTGATGACCACTTTAATCAAAATACGCAGGAAATATCTATATTTCCAGACATAATTGATGAGACATGGAATAAAGAGGGAGAAGAGTTGAATGATAATGATCATCCCAAAGAAAAAATCTTAAAAGCTTTATTTCTTATTGCTTATCGGTATTGTCTAACAACTGTTCCAAAAACATCCTCAGTGCACCTTTTTTAGAAAAGATAGTCAGTCCTGGTCTCTGTAATGACTCCTTCATTGATTTCAGCAGGTTGAGATGAGACTGTTTGGAAGTAGAGTGCATTAGTGCCCTCCTATGTGCACAGCTCGTGGATGATCTGTTAAAACAGGAGGGAACAGCACTCCCTCTCCTCCTTGTCTATCTATAGCTCAGCAACGTGGCAATTTGTATGTCTGTGGTGGTAGTAGAGGGAAAGCTTACTCCAGGCTCTCTTTTTCTGTGGGAGCCCTGTCTCTGTTACATCTGTGGCCTTTATTTCAACAGTTCCTTTGCCTCTAACTGGTTTTGTGCACCTTATGATTTAAGGTTATCTGAGCATGTGGGATATCTGTGGTTCATACCGAAGTACTAGCACCCTTGGGCATGGCAGATTAGAGGAGGTATGGGTGATACAGAAGAAAATACAGGAGTTTACTGATTGGCCAAATCAATATAAAATTGTAATCCTACTTGCTGCTGAGATACCTTTTCAGTATTGTTACACTACTTTTAGGTAGAAAATTATTATGGAAGGTATGCAGAAAAGGGAGCAGGACTTGTTTTTGAGTGTTTTCATTTATTAATAAAGATTTCTTACTCATTAAATCCTGGCACAGCATCCTGGAGCTGCTAACTATGTAAATGTATCACTTGGCTATCTCCTGTAACAAAGTGCAGTGTTTGTGAGCTGCCCTGCTAAACTGTCACGTTTCCACTGTAACTTGACATTTCTGTTGTAACTCCTGTGGTCGGTAGCTTAATTCCTTTGTCTCTGACAGGCACCCATTTAGGAGTCCTGGAAAATACAAAGTGGAGCCAGTTAACATTGAATGATTTTAAAATTAGACTGAACTTTTGTTTTCATCAGGGAGGAAGATGATGCCATCAGCTAATTTGGTTGATCAATAGCCCTGCTTGCGATAAGGTTTCAAAGCTTGTGGCTAAAAGCTGATTGCACTGGATCCAAAATAAATTTGATCTATTGGCTTCCACAAATGTAGCGTAGCTCAGGATGATGGTTCAGTGCTGATGCTTAATTCATTTTTATAATGCTGACAGACTAGTCTGGTGCCTGCTGTGAGGACACTGTACTATGTGAACTCTCAGCAGTGCAGCTCTTACTTAAGATGTTTTTTACAGTAGCATGGAGCTGTCACTCTAGCAAATAGCAATCATAAAGATTCATTATTCTGGGACTGGGAAGCATTACAGTCTCTGGATGTGTTTAATGGCTTCTTTCATTTAATGTAAACTTTGATCCTGATTTCCTAAAAAGAAAGAGATACTGGTGAGAAATGAGAGTGATTTGTTAGTATTGGCTAGATAAATAAGTGTTACTGAAAAACGAGGAAAAGCTCTGTGACTGAAGAACAAAATAAGTGTGCAAGCCTTGTTTGTGATATGCATTTGGGAAGGCAGTTTTAGAAGAGATCCAGTGATGTTTGTTCTTTGTGCTGGGTGGGACCATAGCTTTTTGGGAAGATGGACTAAAAGTTAACTGATGCTGTCATCTTTATTTCAGTGACCATATCATGGCTACAGCACCAGCAGATGTCGTACAGTCGCCTGAAACGGGATATACAGCTGAAGAATGCACAGGTAAGCAGTTGTTGTCTAAATGTATAGCTGATTTGGAAGCCAGAGTTACCTTTTGTTAACTTCCATGCAACATAGAATTACCTTGTATCTTCCTCTTTATAGGTTTAGTTGGCCTGGAATTCAAAGGCCTTTGGAGGCAAAAATTCCCAGTCTTCACAATTCAGTCAGTTTGATTTCTTGGGGTTTGCCTTATTGTCTTTCTATCAGTAGAGTATTTAGAGTGCATGCTGTTCCTTCATGATGGCAGTGACCAAGCTCACTGTCCAAAAACTGTCAGCACCCAACATTAGCCTTGCTGAATTCTATGATTTTATTGCCCATCTGACAATACTGAATACTTTTATGAAGCTTGTTCATCCAGAATCGTGTTTTGTGGGTTTTTTTTGAGAATCTTGTCTGTATTTTTTTAATTATGCATTTTTATTGGTAAAAGCATTGCAAATGTGTCCTGAATACACCTCTAGGAAGTCAAAGTATAGAAGATCTCTAAATGAACTAGTTCATTTAAATAATGATTATTGAGCTCCCAGATCAGATGTTCCCTCTGTTTTAGAGTAATCTTGTCAGTTTTTGTTATTTTTACAATCTCAATTTTGCACTGGAAAACATCTTTCTCGTATCCTGTTATAGGAAGGAACCGTGCTATGAGCAAAAAGGCATACGCTAATTTTCCCTGTGTACATTACACGAAGAGTTAAATCAGTTAAAAAAAACCTCACAGATTAATAAACTTTAAAAAGAGAGACAAGTACCTACTCTTACTCCTTTTCTGTTATAGTGGGATAACTTGTAGTTACAATAAGCAACTCATTTTTGGGAAGGCTTTTGCTTTTTAAAGGCAGTGGCCTTTAATTTTGAATGCCTTTAAACTGAGAATAAGCGTTCAAGTATTATGAGCCATCATTCATCAGTGGGAGAATGGACAATAGGCATAGTTGCCTGAGCTAGGATTTTCTCTCTTTGTTTTGACTGGATTTTTGTTAAGCAATTTTTTTCTGCTTTAAGTAATAAAATCATCTTTTATATTATTAGCCTAAATATCATAGGGCACTCTACCATTTTGTGCTATGGTGAGTACCTCACAGTGCACTGAAACATAGGCACTTTTATGTGAAACATGGCATCTTTCTAACAGCATAGTGCACAACTATTTGCAGCAGTAAACTATTATGAGCACCGCGGTTCTGAACTGCGTCTTTACTGCCAAGTACTTGCACAGAGCAGAACTGATTCCACAGTTCTCATCTGGTTGCAACACAAAGTATCTCGTAGTGATATTTTATCTTTTTTGCGTAATAATATGGCAACTGCCCATCTTTTGTAGCTGCAGGGAAACCTCCTGTTTTTCATTCATCTGAAACAGCTGAAGGCATGCAGCTGGGCAGAGTGCAGCTGAGGAGGAGTTGCTGCTGGAGGGGATATGCCCTGCACATCAACAATGAATTAGTGCTTGGAGAAAGCACTCAAAGTAGCTGGTGTGTCTGCATTAGAGGACCGCATGCTGCACAGTGATACTCGAGCATTGTCCCATGCCAGCTGCGGCTTACTCGCTGGCACTCTTTGCGCATCCTTGCAGTGGTCTTCATTCTAAACTTAGCAACGCTTTGAATCCAGAAAGTATTCAGAGTAGTACCTTGAAAAAAATTTTTTTTGTTGTTTTTGTTGTTTTTTTTTTTTTTTTTTTTTTTTTTTTTTTTTTGTGTGTGTGTGTGTGTGGTAAGACTTACGGCTGTTTCTCTTAAATGTCCTTAGGGACACTTCCGTTTTTTGTTTGTTTTGTGAGCATTCGCCCATTTCTTCTGGAAATAGCAGTATCTGATTAAGTCCATCAGTTATACTAGCACTAAAATCAAACTTGTTTGCTGCCTATATCACTGATGATTGCCCAGGGTGCATAATAATGTCCTTGTTTCTCATTTAGACTAACTTTAAATTGAAAAGTTCTCTGCATACACAAAGTCTGTCATTTTGTTCTTTGAATCATTGTAGCAGATGTTACGGGATTGATAATTTTGGGGCATTGTTTCAGGAGACTTATAAATTTTTTGTTTTGCTCATCTAAAATAAACTACTTCAGCTTTGTCAGGTTTGCTGGAAGAATATTGTTTATGATGTCTAATTGCTGATGTGAGTGGCAGTAGTTGTAGGGAGGCATTTCTAAAGACTCTCTGAAGGACACTCAACACACTAGATTTCTTTGAGAGCCAGTATGGTCTTCTGATTGCTCTGTGACCTGCCTTCTCTTATCAGCTCTTACGGAGTGCTCACTGTGAAACTCGGAGCCCCATGTGGGTCTCGGCAAACCCAAAAGCTTTGAGCTCATCTCTGTAGTCTGAGGCAAGCAATTTATCCTGTATGTTTTCTATGAGTGTATTAATTCATTTAACTGCCTTGTAAACACCTTTGAGATCTTCAGCTGATAAATTGATGAACCCCTCTAGAGGAGTGCTACATCCATGGATGATTTTGCTCTATACTGTCTGAAAGATAATTCGGTTGCAGTGACAGCCCAAGTCACTGGCAAAGCATCGTGCGGCTCTTCTGTGGTTGCTACTGCTCTGCAGAGGGCAGCCGTTTCGTCAGTGCCTGCCGTACAGTGCAGCAGCATCTCTGCATGCCCTGATGCCTGCTCTGATGCGGAGAGCGAGTGGAGGCCGGGTGAGCAGATCTCAGCATCATTGTTTAATTCTCAGAGTGGCTACTGTCCGAGGCACAGCACAGCTGCCCGTGGTGTGGTTTCAGCCCAGATAAGGCCCTTTGGCAGAGATCCCTACACGTACAGGGCATACGTTAAGACAGAGCATTGACGACTAAATCATTGCTGGAGAAGACAATAATTGTGTTGAAATAATGCCTTGCTTATGAAGGAATCCTCCAGCTGTGGGCATTTATTATGTCATCTGCCTTAAAATATTAATTGAACAATGACTTTGGCTCTGTTACCCAGTGATGTTACTGGTCTGCATATGTGTGTGTGTCAGTCACGAGGGTCTTAGTCCAACAGTTTGGCCCAAACCACTCCAAACTGATCCTTCAATGTCTATAATAAATAATATGGAGCTCTTGTGTGCTGAAAAAAATATTAATAAAAATGTAAGGTATCTTAAATTATTAAACATGAAAGAAGTCAATTGTGTTTCTGATTGTTTTTCTATTTGCATTTCTCTTCGTTTGGACAACGAAAAATCTGAAGTCAGATTAACAGATTTATAGCTGTGTTCTTAGGCCTGCCCTACTTGAAGGTTTCATGTCCTGGAGAGGAGTATGATAATTTAAGAGCAGCTCGCTCCTTGGCCTTGGGGGAGTTGTTGATGTTATTTTAGAATAATAGTTTAGTATGGAAACAGATCTTTTGGTTTTAGAGTTTTGCCAGTTTGAATCTTTTTGCCAAATTTTGAATATTCTTCAAATTTTGACTCCTTATAGCACTGAATAAAGAAAGAAACAGAACTAAACCAAGCTTAGATATTAAGAGTTAAAGACATTAAGATGTTAAACTAATTGCTTTGCTGAAAATGAATTAAGTATGAATTGCATGATCACTGTTGTAGATAGATACATTCTTTATATGTATTTTTTTAATAAACTGGTACCTAAGCAAGCACCACCATTGTCAGCTTAATGGTTATGTTGCTTTGTGGGCAGCAAATCTATGAATTGCAGCTTCATCTTTCACTGGACTCCAGCATTGAATTATTTACAAAGCAGCTGAGTGGAACTGAATGGGTTGCTCTAGCCTGTGACTGTCTGTAGGCTTTCTCCAGAGTTTAGGAGATATTCTCCAAGCTAAGCAACACCTCCAGTTTCCATAAATTTTCATTTTTTCATGTTGCAGGAAGGAAAAAGTCCAAATTTCAGACTTTCAAGAACTTCTTTGCCAAGAAGAAAAGGAAAGAGCCTCCAGCTCCTAGGGGTGAGAGTAATTTAAAACCCAGCCAGTCCAGCAGCGATGTCAGCATCTCTGTGCTCGACAGCACAGTGCTTCATTCACCAAAGGAGGCTGGGTAAGCTAGTGGGGAAGGAAAGTAAATAAATAAAAGCAGACCTCTCGCCACAGTAGGATGAAAGCGTGAGCTGGCCCCTTAGCAGCAACCTCTGTCCAAGTTTGTGCAAAACAAGCCCTAATGTTGATGAAGGAATTTGAGGAATTTCCTTTCTTTGCTATGTCCTTCAAAAGCCAGTATGGAGAGGAGGGGGAGGGCAGCTAAGGGCAGGGGTGAAACAACCTCTTAGTCTGTAAGACTACAGATAGCCCAGATTGTTTTGATTGGTTTTAGCGCTTAAAAATCTGCCCTGGCAGGTCTGACCAGCAGCAACTTGGCAGGAAAGAAATGATTGAGTAGTCTTAGCACAGAATACATGTGAAGTTTTGCTGGTTTTTACTGTAATCGGTGCCCTCTGTCGTGGCTGGATTAAAGGGAAAGAAAGCGTTTATGGTGTGTTCCTGGTATGAGATTGCTACTTAGTTTAACTTGCTTATGTAGTCATTTAGGTATCCGTTACACGAGAAGGCCTCTAGTTTTGTACCAGGTACCCAAGAAGGACTGTGCATATGACTGAGGTTTGCAACTCATATGCAGATTTTGCAGAAGGAACCTTGCAAATCTCAAAGCAATTCTCTGGTTCCTGAATGATGTTTGTTCAAAAACCTGTCTTTTTAAATTAGGGTAATAAAAACTATTAGCTTGCCCTGCTAACATTGCTTCACTCATAACTGTAGACCATCAAGCTACAGCAATACTTTCATTACACATCTCTGACAATCTGAGGTGGGATGACCCTCTGAATGTCCCTTGCCAAGGGTGTGGGTATTATTTCTAGCTAGGGAAACAGGCTGTCATGAAGCAGTATCTCACAGCCTATAATTTGGCTGCTTTCCAATCTTCCTGAGCCTCTCCCTCCCACTCCCCCATGTTAGCATGGTCTCTTGCTTGAATAGCTGAGGCCTCAGGTTGTTGTGGGGCTGCAGACTAACTGACCGTGACAGTACACTGGCCATATCTTAGGGCTCGCAGTGATTTATGGGAGGGCATGTTTGATGGGTATGTCCCTGTGGTATAGAGCACAAATGGGTGGCTGAGGTAGGAGATGCTGAAATCAGTGTTGCTGCCAAGTGTGATGCATCATGAATATGGCATTCAGTGTGACTGGACCCTATGTTTCTTCTGGTGGAGCAGGTTAAAGATCTTTCTTTCTCAAGGGTGCTTGTGTCTTCATGCCCCACCTTTCACTACCCTCTCTATTGTGTTTATTTAACTGTATCATGAAAATGATCTGGGTTTAGGGAAACAACAATCTTTTTATTTTGCTTGTTAGCATAACACTAGCAGAGTGACCGACCACACAACCAGTCCCCTGGGGCAAGGGGGAATTACAGTGACTCAACTAACCCAGTCCAAAAAGCTTAGGAACCACTAACCTTACCCATGAGCCCATAGGAGGGATCTGGCATAAAATCAGCTGTGTGCTCCCAAGGCAGTGTGAGTGAGAACTGTTTCTCTTACCCTTAACCAAGTACTTCAAGTCCAATTGCTGTTTACCTCCACACTATCCTCCAGTGATTATTAATTGTTTTGCAAGACCAGAGACCAGGAAGTTAGTAAAACCCTTCTTGTTTTTCCCTTAGAGGTAGAGTTGAATGGGCTATCCAAAAAAATCCAAGGGTATGTTTATGCTATTTGAAAACGCCGTCATGTCCAGACCCTGCATGGCATGAGCACGCTTTGTAAATTCCTAGAGAGATCAAACAAACTAATCCTTTGGAAGACCTGATCCTGGAAGCCAGCGGAAATATAACTTGTGAAGGTTTGTAGCACTGAGCTGTGTAATTCTCGACATGCAGAATACCAAAATCAATTCTAAAACAATGCCGTTGTTTGTTTGTTTGTTTTTGAGGCAGAAGCACCGATTTTCTTTCTTTAAAACCATGTAAGCTTTTTAAAATTTAAATTTTCTAAATGCTAACCAAAGACCAAACTTCTAGATGTGCCCAATGCTCTTGTAACAGCCAAAGAGATATGAAGGGAACCAGAGGGTTGGCAGGCTTCTTCAGAAGCCCAGATATCATGGCGCTGCAGGAATCAGTGGGACTGGGTATCTGTGAAGGGCAAGCGAGCGTTATTTGCTATTGCCTCTTTGTCTTCAGAGAGGCATGAGTTTTGAACAGAACTGGAAAAATCTCCTAGATGACAAAATTAAAGCATGTGCTGTAAGCTTCTTTTCTATGTTATTAAATGGGTAGAAGAACTGACATAGGGGAGAATTTAGTCCCCCAAAATCTTATTTCAGTTAAAAAGCTGTGGGGCTAATATGTAAATTGTCCTTGTCTTTGTAATGTACACTCAGTGCTCTTGCAGGCTATCATTGTTTTGGGGAGAGCAGCTGCTTGAAGGAACTATTTGAGTCAGGGGGAAAAAAAGTAAAATACTAGGAGAAGGAGTGGGGTTGTAGCAATGAGAAGTGGAAGATAGCACAGGCCTCGATGCATTTAGGAGGGGCTTTATGGCTGGATTTAGAATCCCATTATTTCCACAGTCACCGCAGCTTGAGTGTTACTGCACATAGATGAATTAAGCATTTGTATAGGGAAATCAATGTGGAAATACAGTGGCTAAAACATCTGGGATTTTGGCTAACAGTGCATCTTTAGCTTCAACACAAATATAAATACACTGCCTGGAGTTACACATGAATGAATGTATGTAGGAGGCTCATCTGTGCTAAAGCTGCAATTAATTGCAGACTTGATCTAATTCTATTTTTACCACTGCCAGAAGAAAATACAGTAATTCTCTTGCAAATGTATACGATACATATGCAAGGAGGGACAGCAAGAGAGAAAGAGCTCTTGTACTGGCAGTCTCAAGAGCAAGAAAACCTCAGCTCTTGTTGCTAGAGACTTCTAAGTAAATGGAGTGAGGAAATCCCCAACTGAAAGGGTTAATACTTGCTAATGCTAAAATCATTCTGTGCAATAAGTAAAAAAATATGTGAACGAGTAGTGAACGTGACTTATTTGCTGTGACAAATATTTAAGTGACACTGTCTTTCTGAATGCAGTAAAATTATTTCCATGTTATCTTGCCTGTATAGAGTGCCTTTCATGCTGGAAAGGGCTCTTTAAAATCAAACACAGGAAAAGATGGGATGGTTCCATTCACTCTAATGATGAAATAAGACGTATGTTTTCCAGTGTGTAGAACTAATACCCTGTAAAGTAACACAGGCATTAACCCATGTACCATGGGAGGAAGCATGAGCTGTGGCCTGTGCAGTGAGAGAAAGAGCTCAGATTGTCTTGAATGTGACGTAATTGTAGAGCAAAACTGTTTTACCCTACTATGACGCATGGTGTAACTGTACGCTCATTGACCAACACTTTTGTGGTAAAAGGAGGGTTGGTCAATCAGACAAAGGAGATGTCTCCAAAGAGATAAGGAAGGGAGATGCAGGAGGAAAAAAAGACTTGTTTTTTTGTTTGTTTGTTTTACATGGTTTATTTCTTTTTTGAAAGTTCACTGTCTTCCAGGGCTTGCTTCCAAATTAAAGAGAGAATCTGAGGCTAGGCAAATAACAGACCTCATCTATCTGTATTTCTTGAAGAAAAATGTTAGACTTACTAGGATTTTCTTGCCAGAATTTCGTTCCTAGTCACTCTCTGTTATCCTGGGCCAAACCTCTAGAGGCAACGAGCATTGCCTGCAAGGCAACTGAGCAAACGAATCCCTGTAACTTGTGGGTTACAAAGCTGGCGGCCAACAACAGGAAAGTACTCCCTTTTGTTTTCCAGTTAAGTGCTAGCTTAAAATCCTGATATAAGCTCTCCTTGTGATCTTTTGGATAAAGCAGTGCACAGACACCGCTGGTGCAACTTTGTGAATAAAGGAGTTGGAGTCTTTTCTGTTATGCTCCTAGTGCAGAATTTGCTTTGCACAACCTAACAGTCGAACTCCAATTAATCTCAGTTGATTACAACTTGGTTAATGGCTATAATGGGAACTCATCTCCCTTGGACTCTGCTGAACACCCAGAGAGCATAGAAACAGGTCAGGAATCTCTTACCTGGGTTCTCTAACATGGTCATAGATAGGCATGTAACTATGACCTTGGACACTTGTCCTGTCTGCCTCTTTTTATGTGCTCAGAATCCAGCCACATACTTTGTGATAAATGTGGGCAAAACTCTGTTGCTGGACCTGAGAAGATTTGAATCAAGTCTGCAAATGTGGTGGAATTACATTTTCTGCCTGCATTTGCAAGAAGGGAAAAAGAAATTCATAGCTCTCATCAGGCTATAGAGATCATACTATGAATATCCCATGCTGAGCAAATTGCTACCAAAGGAGGGCATGGGATGCTTGTGGCATGGACGCTTTTCACTTTCCTTCCACTGTGTGGTAGGCGTGTTTTATTGGGAGATGCATCCAGTTAATGACTTCAGCATCTGACCTAACCACTCTGGGCTCCCTCTATAGTCACAGAGACTGGCCTCTGTGTTCAATGCAGATACTAAGTCCATTTTAAAGCAGACACCTAGATTAGATCATCCTTGTAAAAAGTGCTTTGTCCTCCTTTCTGAGTGTAAAGGGAGCGGGCAGTGACTAGCTCAGATATCTAATCTACAGAAATGTGAAATGAAATGAGATGCATCTGACCTCGGTCTCTTTATGATCCCTCTGCCCAAGTGAAGTGGTAAAAGGAAGTATTGGAGGACTGTACCTAGTACATTGACCACTCTTCCTTCCATCTCAGGCTCAGAGGAAGCATGGGACACAAAGCTTTGTCCCATGACAGTGTCTTCATTTTTGAATCTTCACCAGGAAGTGTGTCAGCTGACACATCATCTCAGGAAAACATACCTGGACGAGTGAAAACTTTACAGGTGAGAACACCTTCTCTCATTCATGCTGTTGCTTTTTATTAGCTATCTCCTAGAAAACTCTGTCCGTGTTTCTTGTTTGATTCTTCTGCCATATGCCTTAAGACTTTGTTGACTGATGTGTCTGAAGCTAAATTTGCTGCTTTGAATCTATTCAGCCTCTTGGAAGCCACATTTTTGGATATTCCTGGTGCTTTCAGCCTGGCCAAGGTCCCACAGTGTGCTTGTGACCTGTCTCCAGGAGTCCATGAACTAGATTCTTTCCTTAATAAATATGTCCTCTTCCATTGGGATTCCCATTTTTTACTTCATAGCTATGGCTTTTGAGTGCAGGCCATTTATTTATACCTCAGTGTGTCCCTTACACTGTTATTCTTTATAAAAACATTTGTTTCTTGCAATTCTGGCTGAAATGTTTTCACAGTACACGCTAGCACCAGGGCTGTGTAAGTGTGTGGGATGACAGTTATATCAGGGCATTCTTAGTGACAGCTTTATTTATATCATTATTCTTTTGATCTCTGCCAGCAGCAGATAGTGTATTCTGCTAGGTCATTTCCTTCTTCCAAGGCACACATTGAACCCTTTGTGACAGCTCGTTTATCAACTGTTGGTTATATTAATTGCATTCAAATAGCTGCCCAGCTCAGAGCACTGAGATAAAAGTTTAAGGTTTTTCCAGGGACTGGAACAAACTGTTGATAAGGCAGCCAAAGACCATTCAAATTCTTTCTTTGCTCAGTGTGAACTTCTTACTGCAAAATATATTTGCATCACATGTTGAGTAATAGAAGATGCACAGAGGGACTTGTTCCCCCATAAAACTGCAAAATAGGCCAAGCTTCAATTCAGGGTATTTTTTGTGTAACAACAGGAGCAGCAGGAGAAATTATGTTTGTACGTGACAGATTATGTTGGAGAAACTCTTTCCATGCTGTCACCAGCCCAATGCACCCTTTCTTCAACCATGCAGCATTCTGCATGGCAACATAATACCTCTAGCACTGCATAATACTGCTAGCACTATTTCCATAATCATAAAAGACAACTTGAGTCTTGTCAGATTAAAAACCAAGCACCAATAAAAGCTGATGTTTTCTTAGCAATGTAAATTAACTTTACCAATAGAAGACAGACTGTAAATTCAACAGTTTCTCCCAGAACACTTTGCTGTCTGCATTTAATAAATTTAATAATGAAAGATGGGCAGTTGTGAAAAGAGAAGAAAGCAAAATTTACTTCCTATATTTTCCTTTCTGTGAAGTGTGCAGATATGTTGTATGTCTTACTTGTTTCTACCATGTATTGCAATCTTTGTGCAGTTTGTCATCAGCCCTGCTTTTGCAGATTGTATTGCTGATATTTCTTAGATTGTTGTGGATAAGAGGGCAAGAGAGCTGCTTCAATAAGGAGACTGGAGGATAAAAGGCTGACAGTGTGCTATCTTGCTTCCTGTGTAGTTAGAGCTGTAGGAACTATGTTCCACAGGGAGTCTCGCTGAGAAAGAATGGCAGCTGTTGAAATCTAATTTGCAGAGATGTAAATGAATGCATTGCTTGAAGAGCAGCACAGAATTAGGCCTAGAATTTTCAAATCTGGTTTAATAAGCAAAGAATCAGGAAAAAATAGGTCTGCACATTTATCTTGGGAATATTCAGATGACCTGTTTTTAGTTGAGAGACAAAGATTCCAGCTTTGACATAGCTGAAAGATTTAAGCCAAGAGATTTATTAATGGTGTTTCCTGAGATGTAAGATTTTTTTAGTTTGAGAGAACATCTGGCTGCTTGTGAGGTTGTAGACTTTGTTTTGTTTTTCTAGGATCGGGGCCTGCCAGAGCAATTTTATGCAATCTTGGAAAAGAATCTCCACAGTTCTTTTAAAACAGTCATTCCTGACTGCCATTGTCTTTCTTGCTGTGGACAGGACCAGGCTGTGATGCTGGGGAAAATTAGTAAGCAATTTGTTGGGGTACCAGGAATTGAATTAAACTGACTTTGTGTAAGAGGTGGGACCCAGCTACTTGTGTGGGAGAGACCAGTGACAAGCTCTCAGTATTTGGAAGAGCTGTCCATGTAAACTTGGGGATGGGAACTGCTGACTGGCAATAGTTTGTGGGACAATTTGGTCACCCTGGTACATGTAATTATTTAAAAACTGTTTATATTTGAAAGAATTTTTAAAGTTCAAACTAAGTTAAACTGGTGTATTTTTTTCTGGGACGGTGAAATTTATCTTTGGTAACTTACTGTATAAAATTGGTTTTATTTTAGTTTTACAGAGAAACCAAGCTCTAGTGATAGGTTCTTAGTGAACGTGATTAAATGAAGTTTAATTACAAGCTATTAATGACTATTTTATGTAGATGGCATATTCCTTCATATACTTCTTTTTAACAGGAGATTTTGTGTGGTTAATTGGAGTAACTGGGTAAAGGTGTCTGAAATGTCCCCTACAGGTAATGCCATTGAAAGACAGTATTTTAAATTTCTCTTTAATTGCAGCTTCAATTGCAGCAGAACATCAGGCTTGGATCACCTCCTCTTGTTATAACTGGAAGGAAAATGGAAGATGCAGGTGCTGTTTCTGAAGACGATGGATTACCTAGGAGCCCTCCTGATATTTCAAGCCTTCATGAAGTTCTGACAGATTCAGCACGTAAGGTATAAGTGTTACATCACTTTAGTGAACTCCTGCAGAGAGAAGAGAATTTGTTTGGAGTGGGGGAAGATCCTTCTGTTTGCTTGTCATAAAACCTCTGCACTCATTAAGATGTGTTTTAATGACATTTTTACTCAGTTTCCTTTATGCAAGCCTACCATACTCTGACATGATGTTTGTGTAGAATACTGCTAGAGTTACCCATTTCAGATAAACATTTGTCAATGAGGAATGAGCATAATTCTTTGATCATTAAAGTCTGTTTCCACTAATGAACTCTCTTCAGGTTTAAAAGCTTCCAGAAGTCTGGCAGACACAGAGGCACTGATCCTCTAGTGAGGATCAATTAGAACTGGAATGAATTACTGAGGTGTACTGTGGACTCATCACTGAGAGAGTTATCTAGGAACTGGCCTTACAAAATACCCCTTCTGAGCACTGTTTTCTATGGCTCTATGTAATACTATGCTGTGGCAGTTGTGAGCTCTCTTGTTAGGCGAAGAGGAGAAGGAAGAGGAAGGTCAGTTGTTATGGCAACTCTGAGTGCCTTTGGTCAAGTTAGTCTCAGCAGGCAGGTCCATATGGCAGAAGGCACAAAAAGTGAAGTATCCAGGGGTGAGTATGGTGTTACTGTGACTATACTGCTTCCAGTCCCAGAAGAAGTTGAGGTACCTGCACTGCACAGACAAACTTCCCATGTCTTCCAGCTCCAAAGTGGAGAGGTTGGCAGTTTCCTACACCCATAAAAATAGAAGAGATTTAGTGTTTTTAAAAGCTAGTGAAGAAAACAAAAATAGTGGGGGCTGTAGGAGTATCTGAAACAATTATTCTTTTTGGAATGAAATAGCTCAGAACCAGAGCAATTTAGCTGAATCAGCAGGAAAGTGACAGTCTTATGTGTATGGTAAAAACAGGTCCTGATCGCACTGATGGCATTTAAAAATTTGAATTGCTTAAAACAACAAGCTAAAGTAACTTTAAAAAAAATACATTGGCTCAATTCCCCATTAAAGTATATTGTCCTGTGGTGTATATATCAGCACAGAGCTTTTGTTCTTTGTAGTCAACCTTTGTGGCGTATCTCTTAGCAGGATAAAACTCCTCTTTTCTATGTCTGATCCAATGAAGGAATGAAACTATTCTGTGAGGCAGGGACTTTGCAATGACCCTTTATCTTTCCTCTTGTATCTTCTCATAATTATCACTGTATATTCAGTCCCAGATAAGGCTGTGTGTTACTTCCCTTGACTTACCCTCTTCCTTGTTTTATCCCACAGTCTTCCAACTTTGTTCAGCGTCATAGCTCTTTGAGTTTAGGCGGGACAGACAGTGAAGATGAACAGGTAAATAGCTATTCCTCCTCCTAATAAAATTTCCTGAGACAGTATGTGTGGTGTTTGTGTGGAGCCAATACAGCATTTTTTTTAAGTTATTCTGGGTAGAATATATTCTAGCAAACAGTTCATGAACAGTCTGTAGTAGATACAGGGATACTTGAAATGTACCTCTCGAATTTTGAATAAAAATTCAAAAAATAACTGAAACCTCTTTGTGGGTGACATAAGGGAGACAGAACTCTATTGGTAAGTGCTTTGTGTGAATAGCATAGCCAGCTCTGTAATGCAATATGACTCTGAAGTTACACAACCAAAATAGTTGGACATGGTGTCACAGACCTACAAGGTAGGACACAAACACAGGAAAGCAATTCACTTTCTCTTCTGCACTCCAGACCCAAATGCCCAAAGTAGTTATAGCTTAATAGTACCTACCCATCAGCAGTGGCTGCTGAGTAATGCCCTGCTTCACTCTCATCACTGGAACTAATTGCAGGATCAGCCCTTCCCAATACCAGGTATTCCATGGGAAAAGAGCCTAGGTTAATTTGCAGTTTGCTTTGGATTATGAGAGATCCTCAGAAACAGCAGGTCTTGCTGTCAATCCAACAGTCTCTTCCCTGACCAAGCTGGAACAGTTAATAAAGGTGATGCTTCTGGAGAAGAGCATAGAAGACCTTTCACCTTGACTGTCTCTGCTGCATGGACCTGAGCTGAGCTCCTGTCCACCTTGTGCTTTCAAGGCAGACCTGTGAGCTTTGCTTTTGTTGCCCCCTCTCTCCAACACTGATATAATATCTGAAAGACTCATCAGACCACAGCTCTGCCAATGGGGACCTCAAATGCCCCTGCCAAAGGCAGCCACCACTCTGACAAAGCTGGTTCAACTCAAAGGGTAGCACTTGCCATTGTATGAGCAATCTAATCTGCCATTTAGCTGAGAAGTGGAAATGTTGTGGGTCCAGAACAACTGTGGGTCATCTTGGTCCAAGCTTTACTGTCCTCCATACAGCTTCCCTGTCTGAGAAACTCACCAGAGAGAGGACAAATTAACCCTTTGTGAAGCAGGGAGGAGCCTGCAAATAAAGAGATGAGAGGTAGCAGGGTACCTAGGTTATTCCCTCTTGATAACCAGGGGCTGCATCCTGAGGGTCAAACTATTAGCACCAACTACTCTCCTAACAAGGCTTTTCCTTCCCTCACCCTTTGGCCAGTCTCTGAGAAGTGAGAAAGCAGCCTTTGGGCAAGACCAGCTCAGTTTTCCTGTGGCTGAGGTCCTGCTCAGTCATCCTTAGCTCAGTTGCTTTTGGGGTGGAAAGATATAGTAGTATATTCGTTCTTATAGTAGACAGACAGCTCTAGAGGCCTAAGTGATTTAGGTAACTTTCATTGCCATTATTTTTAATAACTTCCTTACACATATTTTATCATTAACTCATCTCCTATTGTATGTTTTGAGTGAAATATTCCATTTTCCAAACCTGTATACTAGTTGTTCCTTACAATATTAAGCAGCCCTTTTCTTCCCAGTTCTGAAGTCTTTGAGCTCTTTCTGTCTTATGTCCTCATCCTCTGTAAGAAAGAAAAGGAAGGACAGGAGGAAGATTTCTTTCTATTCCGTGTTGCATAGAATTCCCCTACTTAAAAGCTCTTCCTTGTTCTCCCCAACTCACTAGGAGTCTGGCTGGTCTCTATGAGATTTTTTCCTTTACCCAAATATTTTTCTTAGTCAGCAGATTGGCTTAGTGGAAATCTTGCCAAGATTAAAAAAAAAAATCCTAAATAATCATCATTTTTGTAATAACATTTGTAACTATTCGTATAATACCAGGATTCGAACTAGCAGAATGTGGGTTGTTAAACTGAATAACCTCATTCCAAAATATGAAGAAAATGGTGAAGAGCTCCAAGAAATCGACACTAATTGTTCTATGTAACAATGCTGTTTAAGTAAATGAAAAAGTGGATTTAATCATAAGTTACACACAGTGTAGTGGTTTACTTTTTACCACTGTACTGATATGGCTGCAGATGATAGTAACTTGATGTCTTTTCTGTGCTGCTTTTCTGAGTTTTCCAAGAGCTTCATGCTGCTGTTGTGTCTGAGAAGCCCTGATGTGTCACTCAATACTTCTCAGTGCCTTCCACATTTATAAACACACAGTTTCTGAGTGATAGAAAGATAAATGTGAGGCTGTCACTCAAAGACAGCACCAAGTGACTTTACAGAGACGCTAACCAGCATTACACTACCTTTGCCAGATAGCATTTACCAAAATCTAACTTCCGTATTGGCATCTTCAGCACAGATTGATTTAAAGCAAAGCAGAGCCTCATCGTGTGAGGCTGAAGAAAGTTTCTTAGCACAAACTCACTTTACGAAATGTCCCTCTTAGCTGTATCATTTTCCAGTGCAGACTCTAGTAACTGCACAATAATCAACGAATCCCAAATTTATCTTATATTCAGTCACTAAGATGGAGAGTTTGTCTCTGCATCACTGACTTTGAGAGAAGACACTGATTCTCAGTTAGTGCTGAGAGAAAAATTTCCTGAATCCTCAGTAGAGAAGGGAAATTAAGGGAAAATTCTACTTTAAGTTCCTTTAATGACAGATTTACTATCACCAAGAAACAGATCTTCAGCTGGTATACATGCACTATACAATGCTGTAGTGTAAACCCTAAACTCTCCAGGCTTTAATGAAAGCCAGAGGCTGTAAAGGACTGGATGGTCTCGCAGAATTAAAATAAGCAGGAACTGTGAAACCTACATATAAAGCAGAAATGCAGTTCGTGCAGGTGGTACTAGTTCAGACAGCTTGTAAAATCAGGTACCGTTATACAAGCAAACATAACAGCTGATTTTGCCATCTGTATATGACAGTAGTTCAGATATGTCTTTAGATGCTTTTTTTATTAAATAACTATTATTTTAAAATTGGAAATCAGAAGAACCTATATATAGAGATAAGGAACACTGTTGTTACTTCTGTAAGTTCTAGTGATCCTTACAAGTTTATTCTTAGTTTGTAGAATTATAGTTAGCTTATTTATTAAACATGCTCTTCATTCATCTCATGAAAAAATTACATTCTGTGAAAAAGAGATCTGTATCTGGCCTAATGCATTCTGTTGTGATTTATTTATGCTCTAGAAACTTAAAATAATCAATAGAGTGTAAGGAAATTAATTATTGGTTTTCTTAAACACAAAGTGATGTACTTAGACAATTTTTGTAGAACAGATGGGGAGACACTTTTGTTATCTTTAAAACTTCATCAGCTTGTATATATTTTAAACTCTGTGTTACATCTTAAGCTTAAACAAAGCCAAAATCTGAATACAAAGCATATTTGAACAGGTGTGAACAGCTAATATATTTCATGGCCAAAGCCATGAAAAATAGTGAATATATTGTGTTGAATGAAGCTTGTTTGACAGGTCTGAGTAATTTTGCAAATGTTCCAGCAAATCTGGTCTACATTTCAAACCAGTAACAAAACCAGTCAAACTGCACATTTAGGGATTTCTCTTCAAACATTTCTGCCAATTCTTTATTTTGATAGAGTATTCTAAGACTACAACAGTTTGATTCTTCAGAGCAGTGTGACTATAAGGGTGCAAGCCACATCACTTTGTCTAGAAGATGATTCTAGGCTACTTGTTGGAGAGAAGCATTTGATTTTTCTAGGATAGTGGGTATTCAAAGAGCAAAGTGGCTGTGGTAACTTTCTTAGAACTAATGAGGAGCAAATACCCATCCTACATTTGTGGCTTTTTAATAACTCATTCCTGCAATGTGTCTCATTATCAGGATGAAAAGGCAGTTACAAAAACTGCACCAGTGTCTCCTGCTGGTGCACACATATATTGCAAATGACTTTTCATATGAGAATTGGGAAGGACAGCTGAGGCTGTTACTAGGGGAGAGGAATTTCACTCTTCTGTGTAACCTACAGCTAAACACACCAAACGGAGTTGGAGGCTCTGCAGAGGTGACATTAGACATGACTGTTAAACGTGAGGATTTTATATTGAGAAATAGAGCCATTTCAGGCTTTTGAAATGGATTGAGCTAGCAAAAGCTTCCATTTCAGAAGTGTGGGGAAGCCAAGCAAAACGAATAGTGATGTGTTTTTGTTTTACAGATAACTTCCGGAGATTCCTCTAGGCCCATCAGTCCTTCATCCTCTGCTGTTTTAGGGGCCCCAGGCTCAAGAGGCCGCAGCTTCCTTCCTGTTGACTTCACCATTCCTGCCAGTCCCCTCGGCTGCCTGGACACCTCAGCAGCCAGGCACAGGATTGCCATAAACCCCCGGAAACAGAAAGGCTTTGCTAGCAAGAACCTGCAAACCCAGGTAAGTCTTTCTTTGGAGAAGAAACACTGTGCAGAAGGAAATGGATGTGATTTTTTTTTAATTAAAAATATTTCTTTGTCCACTTCTGTTCCTTCTCCATGTTTCTGTACTTTTTTGCTTCTTCTATTGGAAGAGAGGAAACAGCCTTATTTCCGTCAAACCAGAAAACTTGCTTCAGTTTCACCAGAGATGTGTTAAAACGCAACTTTGTTTTTTCATTATTGATCAAAAAAATTCTAGGTGACGTTTCATTTGTAAAAATACTCCTGTTGTTTGAAAAGCCAGTTTTCAGTTTAAAAAAGCCTCAGCCTATTTCTAATTTCAAGTTAGTTTTAGTTTAGTATTTTGTGTACCGAAGAAAAGAGCAAAAAGCCTTGGAAAGTGATGTAGCTCTGCATATGGGAATCTGTTGTTCAGATGAATTAAAGCAGTGAATGGAGGAAGACTTGTGCTCTCTTTGGGGGCCTAAGAGAGAAAATTTAAGTGGTAATGGATGAAGAGCCTTCTGGAAGAAAGAAATTAGGGTGAGGCACTTCTAAGTAGTACACTGTGGAAACAGAGTTTGCCAGAGGAAAGAGAGTGTCAAGCAGAAATAAGGGGTAACCCTTCTATCTTGTATGTCCCCCTCTGCATGAAAATCTTCCCTTGAATTAGAAGAACCCTGGATGTAATCCTGCACTTTGGGAGGAAGGAAGGGAGGAAAACTCAGGATGAGTGAAATACAGAATGAGGCTTTCTTAAAAGTTTGGGCTGGATATTCTTTGTGCTGCAGCTGATGTAACCATAGTGCTGAAGGAGAAAAGCTAATTGTGGAGTGGCAATCACAGATACTAGAATTGATGATAGTGTGTCTGGCTTGCTCTGTTCTATGGAGCCAGGTAACTTGGGCTGTGCCTTAAAAACATGCTCATTTCCTCAAAATATATTAATCCCAGAATGTTTCAGAAATTCAAGAGAGATCGGTGGGCTTTCTTTGATATTTTAAAACATGGGTGATTTCTAAGTTCTTAATTGGAATAGCACATTACCCACAGTGTTGGTAAATTCTAGTATGGGGATTTTATGTCTACATATTTTGTGTATTCATAAACGTGTGTGTGTGTGTATAAAATACAAGTTCTTTTCATAATTCTTTAATTAGAACATCTTATTGCACCATATTAGGTGGATCAGCTGGAAAATGAAGCATGTCTTCCTGCAGCTTCTGAGAAGAAGCGAAATTCAACAGAATTTCTTGAGAGTGACCAGCATAAAAGTGATTGGGAAGGTAATGCAGACTTGTGAATTGCTAAGTTGATCGCTCAAACTCTTCTACATATGGCTGACAGTGAAAATGGTATAAAGCTAGGCACCTTTTTGGTTTTATATCATAAACTCAATCCTGCCTGCTGAAGTGTAAACAGGAAAAAGTCATGTGCTCCAGTCAACACAGTGGTGTCGGAATGGTGAACTCGGAGGGCAGCATTAAAAAAGAAATTGGGTGACGATAGTATTTTTAGAAGTTCTTGTGCTACAGAGGCAGCTAGATCTCACTGACTGGGGCCAGAGTTCACTGAAACTCAGAAATGTAACTCTTCAGCATTATATCTGTTCCATGCGTAATTTCACTTTAGTATATTTACTGTATCTTCCACAGCTACCTCCCTCACTTATTATTTGAATAATAGCTAATTGTCAGTAGTAAAACAATTGTAATTGTAAATTATAAGAACAACTGAAATTTCTCCAAAATGACACGCAAACTTTTATCTTTTGCATTGCATTATAGAGTAATGCTACAGTATAGTGGGAATGCTGGCGCTTTGTTGTTAAGGCAGACTTGGGACCTGGTACTCCAAGATACTAAGGGTCTCAAATCCAGGGGATTAGTGCCTGCTATTTGTATATGAAGCAGCTGGACACTGAGGACTCTTGCTATTTCAGAGGAGTGAGTGACAAATGGAGCACACAAATATCATCTATCTGGAAGCTGGGCATTTAAGGCTCATTCACAAAGGGCTTCAAGATCAGCTGATGGAAAGATCTGTATAAGATGTGTGCAGTATTACCTGTGATTCCCAATACATTCCCAATCTATGTTAACATAGATTGAGTTCAGTGTTGAAAGGTACAGTTCTTCAGGTAAGGTTCCATCAAAAAACAAGAAATGCCATTCTAGATATCACAGACCTGAGGTGCCCTTGAAGGTATGAGTTATGACTGTCACTTGCTGTTGTACTTCTATCCTGAATTTCCCAGCCAGAAATCTGTGCAGCTCATTGGATCCAGGTGCCTAGAAAGAGTTAGATTCACTGTACATACACTGTATTTTTGAGGTAGAGTAAACCCACTCCCCAGAGGAGATGCTGGTCTGACTGTGCACATACAAATCACCTGTACCACAGTAGTCCTTAGGCTGTTCCACAAACTCTTCAGACTTACTGTGTGCAGACACATCTCAGCTGTCCAGAAGTTCAGCAGCCCTGAAAATGATTTGATACCAGTTCAGCAGACAGCTGATCAACTGATTTGATGCAAGTTCAGCAGACAGCAACATTCAATCATTCCTAGGCTTAGATATATTCAAACTACAAGGTATTAGTCTCCTCAGCTGGACAGGTCATTTCTAAATATACTTTTAACAGCCTTTTAATGGCTGCCAAATAGGGGTAACTCATGCTAAATGACCGCACTGTCTAGAAGGAATTACTGATATGGGTGGTTGTTAAAGTGTAACCTTAAAGTGCACACTTCTCTTTTATTTAATATAGGCTTATCAGCCCAGGCAGAATATGGTGCAAGGGGAAATGATTCTAAGGAGACACCGGCTGTAACAAGTCCCAGTGATGCTGCTCCTGACTCTCACGATTCCACACTTATGGCAGAAGACTTGTGTGCTTTGTTGCAAGAGGATGTATGCCTTCCAGACACGGACCATCAGAATAAAGCAGCTTCTCCACTAAATGTGGAGGAACATCACAGGGCAGAGGTGCCGTACACTTTGGATGAATCTGCTGGTGAATTGAAATTACATCAGGAAAATACCAATACTGAAGTGTCTGCATTTCCAAAATCTCAACAAATTAAAGCAGAAGCTATTTTGTTACCAGACATACTGACAGGTGACTTGTTTAGCAATGGCATGGAAACACAAGCTAAAAATACATTGGCAGATGTTGCACAAGGGTTGTCGGCAAAACCTGTGGACCAAAAGAACAAAGACTGGGAAAAGGAGGATCCACCGTGTACTGGCAAAGTAGAAGCTTGCCTGGGTGATGGTGAAAATCAGTCCATCCACTCTGTATCAGATCCGGTGCTGAACATTTCACAGGTTGGTCTAGCTAATTCAGGGTTTTATTTTGACATCAAGGCAGTGGCTGTTTTGAATCCTGAAAGCAGTTCAGGAACAAGAAATGATAAAGAAACTTGTGATGTTATGGAATTTCAGTCATCCAAAGGCAGTGCAGAAACAAAACCAGATGCTGCTGCATCTGTTTTGGAAGCAGATTGCATGCTGCCCCCCAGTAAATTGGATGTATGTTTCAAAGCAGAAATACCTTGTCCTGTTTTGAAGGGTAACGAAGGCAGTCAACAAACCAGCACCCCATACACCTTTGAAAAACTTTCCATTGGATGTCTTGCCTCCTCAAGTTTGTCTGGCTTGAAGAGTAATTTCTCTTCTAATGATGACAATAAAGAGTACCAGTTAAGCAGTACAGCTTTTCACACAAAAACAATGAGAGAGAGGCAATCTTTGGAAGAAAATATAAAAACTCCACTAAAGACTGCTGCTGCTAAACCAGTTAGATTTACTATTGCACCAGCATGGCAAAGATCTCTCTCAGGGGGTTCAAATTCAAAGGAAGATTCTTATAGCAGAAGTTCCCCAACCTCCCCTGTAAGGCCAGAGTTGTTTGAAGGAATAACAAAAGAGCATACGCATTTTGGTGCTGTCATACAGGAGTCTGCAAAAAACAACTCCAATAGATTTGATCGAGATAGTAAGGACAATGACTTGCAGTTGAATTCTTCCACGGAGTGGGCTGACCATGAAGTAAAAAATGTTGAAAACCCATTTGGGGTCAGACTAAGGAGAACATCTTCATTACTGAAGTACCAGAGTGAAAGCCGTGCGGAGGTTCCAAAGCTAATCCCCTCAGCTGCTCCCACCATTTCTTCTGTTTCGGTCAATGAGGATCAGAAATCAGTTGGCCCTGGGAAGCCATCTCTAGCCCTTCCTGTTAACACAAAATCATTTGTTAAAAAATCTGATTTCCCAGAAGACAAAAATCCTCCCAAAACAAAATCTGAAGAAGTGGTAAAGAAGCAAAATGACAGTAAACCTCCAGGTATTTATACTCTGTTTTTATCCAAACATTGTAGAAAACAGTGGCCTTCTGAGACACTTGACAGAGTGGCAAAGAAAAGATAGGAACTCTCTTGAACTGGGACGAAATTCAGTCTTGAGTTCATCAGCACTGTAATTTAATTGGCTTAATAATTTGACCAGTCAAGAGAATTCTTGGTTTTATCTCAATGAGTGGTGTATTCTAGCATGAATAACCACAGAATAATAGCTTGAGGGGATCTGAAATGTTTTGGGAATGACCTACTTCTACATACAACTAGAGTTTTTACGTCACTTTTTAAAACTTGCTGCTGTTTTGTAGCTAATTTTTCAGATTGTGACAGCTGAAAACTTAATAGGAATTGTATTTTTTTTCTCCAATCATTTGGGTTAAAATACTTGAAAAGTGAAAAGGCAGCCTGTATTTTATTGCATACACGAAAAAATAATGATTATCATACTCACTTAATCTGCAATGTAAGGATGTTACTTCAAAGGCAAAACCTGGTTCACAATGGTCTCAGTGGGAGTTCTGCCATTGACTAAAAGGGGAGCATGGTTGGGTCAAAAACTCCAGAATAAACAGAAAAACAGTTATTGCCAAGGACGGAAGCATCAGGGAAGGTAATTTTATCTCCACACTGTTCAAAGGATATTACAGATGCTGAAGGATTTAAAACACAAAATACTAGCTTTAGACTGACTTGACCCAAATTCCTTCTTCACTTCAGATTTTTTTTTTTTAATAGAAAAAATCTTCTCTCCACATTTGGAAACTGCTTCATCTGAACCAGCTTGGGTCTCCATGGCAAAACTAAAACAAAAGGGTTTCCAGGGCCACCCTCTTGCCAAAGAACATAAAGCTGAAGACAAAGCTTTGACCAAAGTGGATCGAGAGGAGGTAGAGTATAGACTAATGTTGCATGGATGTGAATCCTGCACCAGGTTGCCTGGGTATTTGCGCAAACTGCTCAAAATGATGTTTATGTTGGGCAGGTTATTAGCACTACTCGTAGACAGATTTTCAGGTGAGCTCTAAAGTGTTTTGTAGCAGACAGCTGATGCAAAGGAATTAACAAACATGACTGTGGTGTGCAAATCAGTTGCTAGTTTCAGAGCTGGATCCTTCTACCTGTTCCCTTGCACTGTTCAGAGCCGAGCCTTCTCGGAGCTTGACTGGTGCCCAGCATGTGTTCAGGCAACCTGAGAGCTGCTGTGAGTTTCAGTAGCTTTCCCACTATTGGTGACTTACAGACGGCATACAGTGCACTGCCCCAGAGGCTGTGTACCCACAGTTTGGTCTTCCCATTGGCTTTTGCATAGATTTCTTGTGCAGCTTGGGCAAGCCCTTCAGTTTCCTCATCCGTGAGATGGAGAGGATAACCCACTTACATGTACAGTAACCCTGTATTTATAACAGCTGTCTTCTTTCTCCCCCTCTCCCAACCTCCTGCAGGCTGTTCCCAGCCATCCTTTACTGGATTTTGGTGCACTCGTACAGTTAGTTTTGAACGTGCTGCCAGGACTCTGAGAGCAAACTTTCTGAGTGCAAGTGGCTGATGGGTTCCTCATTTGCATTCATTTCTCCTCTTCCCCCTCTTGTAGCAAGCTAGTGAGAACATATTGAGGAAGAGCACACCTCCAAGCTCGAGCTCTCAGGAAAAGAAATTGCAAATGAAGACCAGTGTGTCCACTGCAGCAGGTATTTTCTTTGGTCCATGTCTTTACATAGTGGCTACAGTTTTCACCAGTAAGTGGTGAAGGTGGTGGGCAGCAGGGGGGCAGATTGCTGCCTTTTTGGTAATCAGCATACTTTTTACAGAAGGCCTGTTCAGACAGTGGTTTCCGTATAAGGCAATGCACTGCCTTGCTTGCTTGCCAGAGAAGGAGAATGAAGAACTTTATCTCTACTGTCAGCTCATGAAGAAGTATATAAACAGGATGGTGATTTACTATTGGTAGAGGTCAGTACTAAAGAGTATTTTCCAGGGAGCAGTTGAAGTTGGAGACTGTCCAGAAGAAAGCAGCGAAAAAGGTCAGGTCTTCTAGACCTACAATCAGCCAGGAAGTACTGATGGGAGTGGAGTTATTTAGTCTAGAGAAGAAGACTTAATTTGCTGCGAAGAGGAAGAGAGTAGTCATTATGCCTGGTGTGGGTTTAAAATGTCTAAGTGTGGTTTAGCTTAAACATTAGGAAAAACTTTCTAACAGTGAGGGTGGTGAAGTGTGGCACAGATTGCTTATGCATGCATAAAACTGCTTGCATGCAGTTTTCATTACTGGATGTTTTTGAGAAGAGATTAGTTAAACATGCTTCAAGAATAATTCATGTGGGATAAGCTCCATCCTTAGGTGAACAGACAGACTGCATGGTCCCTCTCCTTCCCTGTTCTCTGTGACTATAAGAAAGGTGCAGAGGAAGAGTGTGACTCAGACATCGTGACTCAGGTGCCTCTTCCAAGGCTACTGCTGTGCTGTAGCTTATCCTGCCCTGTGTACTCAGTGTGGTGCCAAACCTCAGAGACATGCTCCAACAGGTACAGATAAGTCAGTTCTTCAGCTGTAAAAGCATACTGTGCTAGCTGAAAGCTATTGATTTCAGATGCTCCCTAAAAACATTAGAAATGCTCCACTGTGTCAGAGCAGTGGCTTATCTAATCCAGGTTTCTGTCTCTGACACTGGCAGTTAGAGATGCTGTCTAGAGAGAGCACTTGCCTCTGATCACTTTCTGCAGACCTTTCTCCTTATAATCCACCAGCATCTAGAATTGTTGCATTAGGCATGTTGGGGGGGTGTACATCCCTACCTGCTCCCTGTAGTATCTGTTTATAGACCTATTGCCTCATCCCTTTTTGAACCTACAGGTCCTATGAAATAAACCTTCTCCCCTTACTACAGATAGCTGACCAGCTGAGGATGTGCATCGCCAGAAAGATTCTAATGTCAGCTGCCAGCCCAACTGTGTGTGTGTGTGTGATTAAAATACATTTTTTTTTTTTTAAAAATAGTTCTAGTTACAGGCCAGCTTCATATTATGGCTTCAGGCACAAAGGGAGGGATGAAGAGTAAACAGGCCAACATTTTTGCTTGGATTAGAAGGAGGTTTTCCCTTGGAAGGCTGGCACAAACAAGTTATACTTCTCTGTGTTGAATCATCTAAGCCTTGGAGGCCAAGTAGCCTCCAGTGGAAATCCAAAGTGGAGTTGTGTACTGCGGGGACATTTGGCTTTGCACTGCTACTCATTTACTAGAACTCGTACCACTTGTGAGCCTTGCAGCAGCATTGAAAATTTTTCTGTATCACCTCTTCCCAAGAACTGGCCTAGTTTCCTGAAATCCAGTGACTGTTTCCTCCCCTCCAGGGGTAGAATTTATAGAGATATTCTAGTCTTCCACGCTTTGAATATTGCCAACAGCTCTGACCAGTGCTGATGTTTAAGAATATCACTTCTCTTCAGCTACTCAGAAAATCATGCCCTGTTGCTAAGCTAACATTCAGCACTGTCAGCACATGAACAGGAAAGCAGGAATCCCAAATGTAAACTCTTCTCTCAGATTTTGTTCCTATTAGTGCGGACAGAAATTTGTCTAGGTGAAGGTGCTGGTGATGAAAAGGATGTAGGTGTACTATCCAGAGGAGATACTAACTTGGATCTTTTTTGTTTATGTGAACTGTCAGCAGTTTTCTCCCTTGATGTATGGTTGAGGTTTTGTGTGCGATGCACACAGTGGAAAGAGGAAAGACAACCCAAGGTCAGCTAAGTTTGGCAGAGAATTTCAAGAAATCAAATCCTTACTTTACTGAGTGTGTCTGTTTTGTTATTGCTGCATAGCAGCCCATGTTATAACTTAGCCCATGTTATAACTTAGCTTGTCTCTTCTTTTTCTCTCATTTCACCCTAAGCACGGGGAAGCTTGTCACAAAGCCTGTCTTCCCTCAAATTTGCATGTGCCACCATTTTTGGGTTTTGTTTTACCCTGAGCTGTTGAAAACATGCAGAAGGGTTTGAGACTCACTTTTGCTAATTACAAGGAAGAAATTCTCCCAAAGTGTGCAAATCCATTTCCAAAATCAGATTTTCAGTAAGAAATAAGTTCAGTTCTGAAGAACGTACTGCATATGGGGAGCTGCAGCCTTTTCTTACTGGATAGTATAGTTTCTCCAGTAGTCCTAAGTGTAGCTTATGCCCTTAAAGAACTACCAATGAGCCAGAGACCTCCTGAGTGGAGGTAGGAACTTCTATGGCTTTGCCCGGGGTGTGACTAGCAAAGCTGATGGGTGTTTTTCACTAACTTAAATTCAAGCAGGATCCAATTTCATGAACTTGACAATACTTAAGTTGCCATGTGGCCTCTCTTCTTGTGCTGGAGCACAGCAGCTTCATCTTGTCTGCCACATATCTCACATAGACTAATCAGGTATGAGAAAATGTTTGGGTTTTTCCCAGGCTCTGGCTTTATTACATAGAGATATAATACCGCCTGGGTTGGAATGGAGGGAGAGAGGATGCACAACATAGACTGACTTGTGAACTGTGTTGCAAGAGATGAGAGCTGCATCTGTTCAGAGCTGCATTCTGCAAAGCCCCATCGCAGGCAGTCTGTCTGAAGTCATCAAGCCTGAAAATCTTCAAGCAAGATGGGTGGAGGAGGCCAGCAATGTTATCTACATTCCTCCTTCCTTTCTGAGGATGACAGGCTTGTGTTAGGCTGCATGAAAAGTAACATCTAGCCCCACAAGCATCCCACCTTCTTGGTTTACAGAGCCAAGAACATAAAGCATTGATTTGACCTTGTACTTAACAGTGTTGCTGGAGTAAGAATATTTGCACTGGCAGCAAAGACTGAAAAATAAATCTTTAGACTTCTCAGTGCTGAAAGACACGCACCAGTTAATTTAACCCTATAGTGAGCCTTACCCTGCAGATACTCAGTTTTCATTTTCCTGCATGCTCAGGAGTCTCATTTCTAGATCTTCTTGCACTCACAGAGCAGAATAAGTCTGTGAAACTCCTTGCTGTGTGCTGTCGTGGCAGCCAGGAGTGTGAGAGGAAAGGAGAAAAGAAAGAAAGAAATTAGCCTAGAATATGAATAGCAAGAATATCTGGAGCTATAATCTTCACACATTTGAAGAATTTGAAATTACTTCATGTATCAGAAATTGGATACTTGCTTATCTCTTGGGCCTCAGGAGGAGATTCCTTTAAGGGCAGATTATTCACTGACAGTTTAGAATCAACTTTTCTGTTGCAATAGTTAGTCCTAGCCATTGTTGCAGCTGGACCAGCTAGTGCTAGTCATACTCAAATTAGCAGTTCCTCTGACTTCTGAGTCACAGACATTCTGGACTATAGAATGATTGCTTGAAAGAGAGGGACAAATTATTGGCAGAAATTGAGTTTTAACTGTTTAGCCTTCTGATGAATGATGGATATCTTCTTGTTGGCAGGTCAAGTTGGAGCTGTTGCTCAGGAAGCATCTATGATTCCTGCTATTGAAAAGGAAACAAGACACTCCTCTAACTTGCCAATAACATCATGCAACCCTGCTGAACCACCATGGCTATCCTTGGCCAAGAAGAAAGCCAAAGCATGGAGTGAAATGCCCCAGATTGTACAATAGCAAATGACTTGAGCCTTCTTCTTTGTATTGCCAATAGCTGCATTATGTCCTTTTAATCATTCTTTACTGTGACCATTTTTGAGAAATAAGAGCCTTAGAACTTCTGACCATACTGTTACGTGTAAATACACAATGAAGAAATACCATTGATGGCTTAATCTAAAGTATTAGGAAGCTGAGCATTTCCCACTACCAAATACCTTATCAATTTGTTATATACTTACATGTTTGACTAAAAGACACCAGTGTTCTAAGAAGACATGCTTCAGGCTTTTTCAATGTTTCTGTTTCAAAATATGTTTATAAAGTTTCCAGAAACCATACAGTATTTTGTGAAATTTGGCTTTGGATAGGAAAATGTGTGCTGTAAAATAGATTTAGTGCTCTGCGCTGGCACATCATGACTCATGGGCATTGATGTCATAACACTTCTCTATCTGATGCTCTGGGATGGGCAGCCTGATCTTGCTTCTGACTGTTCGTGGATCTCTTTTGTGACAGTTATAGGATCCAAGCAGCAATGTGAATTGGAATGATTCTGTTTTTCAAGTGGTGTAAAGTCAGGGCCTAGGGCCTTGGGCCTTGTACACTGATGGCTGCTGGAATGGCCCAGAGGCACCCTTCTCCTATTCTCTTCCACACACTAGAAAATCACCACTCTCTAGGGTACACTCTGCTCTTAGTTACACCTTTGGAAATCTGGGATAATTTGAGTTTGGGCCGTATATGTGTGTATGTGTGTGTATAAATCTTTTCTTTAATTATGGCAAAAAGCAATTATTTTTTGTGTGAGATTCTTCAACCAGTTGTCTCTCCTAAAGAGTGTGTTAGGGATGGGAAATAATTGCATTCCAGAAGGTGGTATCTTTGTTTGCAGCAAACACCACTCCTGTCAATGATCATGTTGCTGTGTGTTTAGACAGGTATATTTACTGTTAGTGATAAAAAGGTCATCTGCTTTCTTCCTTGCCTCATTAATTTTTAACCAAAAACTAAATATCTATCTAAAAATGTTCATCTGGGAAAGGATTATTCTTTCGGAGCCTAGCCTTGCGGTCACTGAATCAACAGGAATTTTGCCATTGACTTTGAGGGGAGCAGACATTTGAAAAAGATATTTGGAAAATAATGGTAGTGATTTAAATGGTAATGATACTTACTGGTCCTTTTTCATTGTTTGCAGCATTGCACATTTATAAAGTAGATTTTATTTACAGTCAAGGCAGACTTTGAAGGCTGACTTGGCTGGTGAACTGTTTTTAGCAAGTTGGTGGGTGTGTTTAAGGAATATTGATAAGTTCAGCAACAAAGGAAAAATTTTGGTTTCAGATCAGCTCATTAACAGGACTTCAATCTTATAATTCTGGCCTGAATTTAAAGATATAGCTCTTGAAATTTGAACATAGTATTAATTAGGAGCTAGACTGTGAATCTTCTTTATGTAGGCAAAAACTTATTCATATAGGTCCAATGAAACTATAGATTCTGTTTATGTATATTAACACCAGAAAGATTAAGGGTTTCACAATCAGTTTGGTAATCTAGGCCTATATTACTACTTGTTTCTCTCTATTTTAAGAAGCATATCTTCTCTTGCAAAGGACAAAAGTATTTGTATTTCTCTGAAACTTATGAGTGTAATGTAAAGGAACATACTAAACTTTGATTCCTGAAGTTTTGTACACCTGACATCCCATCACAAGCTCTCTGACCCTCTGTAAAACATGTGCTTTCCCATATTCTGCAAATTTTCTTCTCTTTCTGTTAGTGTGGACTGTGATCCATCACCTAAAGTGCTGCAGATGATACTAAAATATCTCTTTCCTTTGTTGCTTTTGATTTTAATATTGATTGTTTCTTTTATGTTGGATATGTATATATGTTTTTTTAAATCTTGCCTTGAAGGAACCCTTTTTGTATTCCGTTCCTGTATTTGGTTTACTATTAAACACTGCTATCAGTGATGATGATATAATTTCTGGGAAAATAAGAGTAATTCTCCTCATTCACTAAGGAGAGAATAAAAAAAAAAGGCCTTGGACATAATAGACATTCTGTATGGATATACTGCATAGATCTTACTCTGAGACAATTTAGTCTGTGAGGCCTAGGACTGATCAACACAGTGGCTCAGAAGCTGTGGTTACAGACTCGAGAGCTTTTCTAAATCTATCCGTGGGAGTTTAAAAAGCCATCATATGAGCTGATGGCCCTCCTTTTGTTCTGGAGCTACTGCTCCTACAGTTTGTGACTTGGCTTGAAGGCCAGCACTCCTGTGTCTCAGAAAGCCTTGCAGACACTCATCTGAATGTGTTTCAGTATTGCTAACCAGCTGCTCTAAGACATTTGGAGATTGCTTTAAAAAAAGCGTATGAGAATCGTGTACTACTACGTTTGGTGTTCACTTGCTTTCTGGACTTTGGAAGTGAATATTTTCAAGTTTTTCTCTGCAACCAAGAGGACAAAAAACATACAGAGGAAAAATCAAAACTTGAGTCTCATGTAATCACAAGACTTTAAAAACTGGGGCTTTAAGTGAAACATTGAAACAGCAGTGATTTAATGATCCTTTTATGAAAGCTGGTAGCCATATTAGAATGGCTTTGACTTCCAGTTGTCCATGTATAGCTTTTAGGTGTTTTATCAGTGCAAATAATTAAATTAAATTAAAAAAATCATTATAATTTCCAGACACAGTCACTGTATTTGAAAATAAGCTGCCTTGAAGTGCAGAGTTCATTGCAGAACATCATCGTGAGATTTTATGGTTTGGTCTTCAGTGAAGGATCTGGAAAGCTGTCCCTGAAGTTCCCTGTGTACAGTAGAGGCTCTGGGCTTTAAGCAGACTTCTGTGCTGCTAAGCGACAGCAGAGGGTGCTAGTGCCATCCCCAAGGATTACAGAAGGGTTCACAGTGCCACAGAAGGCAGATTTCGGTATGCATTCATTTAAATGTTCACTGCTACAGTAAGGAGGCTGGAGGCTTTCATTGATACAGAGAAGAGGAGTCTGAGGGAGCGGGAGGCAGAGAGGTGAATTTCTGTTTGTGATTTGACTGAGGTTATTTGAGCTATAGAATTTGGGAAAATGCTTCATCCTGTTGTTACAAGAAGCCACTGAACATTGGTGACAACTGTGGGAAAAGACAGCTTGCATGGTGACTTCAGTCCTGTGCAGGAGGATCTATGAACATGTCCAAAAAGGGCATTTGCAGTTCGGCATTTTAACTCTACTGCTTAGAACAACTGGTGCCTGGCTAGAAGTTGATCTTCATTCCATCCAGATCTGGAGTCTGATGAATTTACTGGAGAGATTAGAGACAAACAGCAGCTTAGCAAACACCTAGATGGTGGATATAGGGACTCCTCCTACTCTAACAGTGAACTGTAAAGTCTAGGGCTAAAAGAGAATTTGTTACTATCCAGCTGAGGATCTACCTAGAGGTAACTGGGTTTGTTGACAAAAGGGAAGGAATCAGATTAAAGAAGGAAAAAAGACCTGAAAACCTCAAAGCCACACACTTTTGTCTCAGCCCAACCCTGACAATGTAATTGTTACTTGTGTTGAGTACACATCTTCAATAGCCTGAAACAGCTTACTCTAAAGTACACATACAACTCAGGAGCCAACCCTCATTTCGATGACCATAGTTACGAGGAAGGTCTTAGAATATTTGGGAATGATTAGCCATATTGAAAGCACTAGCTCTTTTCATATGAGAAAGTTTTAATAGAGAGGGTCCTCCTGACTAATATTACCTTGTGTCTTTTTAAGTGCAGTGATTTAAAATATTAAATACAGTTTGTTTGGAAATATTACAGTAGAAGTTCTCAGCTTAGGAAGGTAATAAGTCCTTAGCTGGTTCCACCTGCTCTGGCAAGTGCTTTTGAGATCAATAGAGGAAAGACATTGGCCTGTGAAGATATTTTGTCTTTAGAACTGATACTGAAAAGTGATACACCTTGAGCATGCTAGTAATCAGAGACGTAATTAGCAGCTAACCAGACACATATCTCTCTTTCTCTTTTCCTCTAGTGTGTGTTAGCCTACCTGTTTTTCTATTAGAGAGTTACCTTGTTATGATTTGACAGACATGTCTCATCAACTGTCACCAGATTGTTAGTAATTAGTGAAACACCTCACATCTGTTCAGGATTCTGGCCTTGATTTCTTGCCAGCTAAAGCAGTTGCATTCTCTGTTCTTTGTGTTGTCAGGAGTGTTTGTACCCAAAGCAGCAGTACTTGTTACCAGCTCTTGCTGTTGTTACAGGCTGGGTTTAGCTCTTGCAGTGGTTGAGTGAAGCCTCTGTTTTTAATTGGATTTTTTTTTTTAACATCCTTTGTGGAAGCAGGTAGGTGAAATAAAATTCAAATTCTGAACTCCTAAGCACAAAACTGTGCATCTGCCCAGAATGAAGAGGCTGCTCCTGTGCTTCAAGCTGGTTAGATGGAGGGGTCTAGCTGAATGAAGATGAGCGACTGTGGAAGAAAATAGCTCAAGCTGAGAAACAAAAAACTTGGAGTGGGAAGCTATGACTTAAATTATTTTTGCTTGGTGGGAAGCGCGAAGGAAGGTATTGAGAGGGGGCCTCTGAGCAGAGAAGTTCTTCGTGCATCTGCTCCCCCTGTGCACGTGGAAGCAGGACTTCACGCCTCATCAGAAAGGGGTAGATATGCATTGAAGATGCATGCTGCCATCACCAGCTTTTTCTTTAACTGATGCAGTTCACACCTTTCCACATCATTTGATGAGGAGAGGAAACACTGTGTCACTAAGCCCCTTTCCTTACTCTGGACCACAGTGAGTGGGTAAGTGCCTTGATTATGCTGCAGATCAAAGCACGCTGTGACCTATCACTCGAGTCGGCAGCGGTGCAGCTCTTTAAATGAAATTGCTCTATGATCTATGTGTTAAAAATGCAGCCTCATAGGAGGGAGCTAAGCTGTAGTTAGCAGCTTCTCCTGGCTTGTAAGGCAGATTACTGACTCCTGAAATGTGAGATGCTGTTATTATTTTGCTAGGAGGGGTTTAAAAATAAGCTATTTTTAATAGCTATTTATGTTTTTGAGGCAACTGAAAAGAAAAAGCTACAAGTAGATTATGTAAACAGGAGTATTAACTTTCAATTCTTAGACTGATCTGTAAATCAAATAAGCCACTAAACAACAAGTAGGTATGAAAATGAGTGAGAGTGTAGGGTAACTAATTGATGTCACAATTTTGTTTGATATAAAAATGAGGAGGCAGTAGCCTTGTTACATTGACATAAACAATCCATGTGGAAACAGTTCGTTTGCGTCTGAAGCTCTCTCAGTCCAGCCATTCTTCTATCTGCCTTGGAATTTTTCTGTTAAAAAAGATAGTTTCTCTCTCAACCTTACTTTTTATTTGTGGAATTAAAAACATTCGGTATTTAATTTCTCTTATAATCAGCCGTATTTTGTAGGAATCTACTAATACAGGAAGCACTGCCTTGCTCAAAGATCGCTTTTACCTGCTTTATTAAGCAATTCAAGCTATTTCGATCACATTTTCCATATTACCCCATTTTTTCACTTCCAAATCAGTTTTGACTTGCAAGTGTTTTTATAAAGCAGAAAAGTGAGGTTGTGTTTTAAAATTAGAAGCTTTTCACACTGCTCAGAAATATGGTTCTGTGGCATTTAAGTAACTTTTTCCAAATTACGCAAAAAGGTCAGTGTAGCAATTGCAGCGATGCATAGGAAAGGGTCTAAGTCCTGGAGCTGTTTTGTTTCCATAGAATTTAAATCACTTGCAGCAGCCCTCCCTAATGATATCATTGGCACCGTAGGGAGCTAATGAGGCAGGAGGAGACATTGCTGGCTGGCTCCTAGTGAGTGTGTCATTCCTGCCGTCCTGAATACCAGCTATGTCACTGGTGATGAGGGCAAATGGAGCAGCTGAGCAAAGTGACCGTGGTCCAGCAGCAATGGTGACGTGCCCCCCACAGAGTCTGCGTTTTAGCAGTTGTGCACGTGGGATGAAATAACTCCACTGGACTTTGTGAGCTGTGAAAGTATGTTTTACTTATCCAGGAGTAAATAAGGTGACTTTTCTGTCACAACTAGATGTACAAGTTGGGTTACATCTACATTAAATAATAGAGCTGTTTTTTAAATGCAGAGTGTGTTCATTCTGTTTAGATCCAGAAGCATCTGAAGAAGATGGATGTGGTCTTTTCTCTCTTAGCAGACCACTTCATTGATAAAGAGAGCTAGTTCAGTCCAAAGATGAATGACCTGATCTGTATTGTATGAAAGGAAATCAGAGATGCTTCAAAACAGAGCTTCATTTCACATTTGTCATTTTGACACAACAGCTTAACGTGTGAGCATGTGTTATGATCTCCTGAGAAAATAACTGTCTCCTTACCTCACAGCCAAAGCTCTTGTTCTGAAAACAACAGGAAAAAATGCTACGTGTTGTGGTAGAATAGTAAGTGGGGTGGTGTTTAGATTGCATGTAAAATGCTAAAAGAATTAACATCACTTATTATTTGCTATTTGTTTAATGATTTCAGAGTATGACTAGCTTCTAAAGCACAACTTCTGTGAAGCGCTTCCGCATGGGTCAGTAATGAGCCAGGGCTTGGACTGACAAAGTCAAAAAGTGGACTACAGAACTAGTCCTGTTCTTGACTGGCTGCAGTGGAAACTGGATTTGACCCTGCTTAAGAGGAGTAAAGCAAAATGGAACAAAATCTCTTGGAAAAGACCAGTGCATTGCTTCCTTTGATAGTCAAGTTAAATACATTGCTAGGAATAGCGTGTGAAAGAGTAGTTACACATATAACTGCTGCTGTCTGAGGCTCAGTAGATGAAGACACTGGTATCTTCCTTAGTCATTTTAAGAGGATTTGTACAGTATGTCATTCAAATTGAGTATGTTACCTGCCTAGCTGACTAGAAATACCTTTTCATTGCTAGATAAATCAAGTGGAATGGGTAAGTTTTATTTTCCCACTATTTGACCTTCTTTAAAAGCAATGAACTGCAGCCTTGGTGCCATCCCCGAAGTTTGGGGTTAGCTCCCGTTAGCACCAGCTTTCGCTTTGTGTCGTTTCCAGGAATCTCTGGGAAGGGCCAGTCTCCACGCTGCCTGTGACATTTCTCAAGTTGCACAAACTCAAGGAGTACAACCTGGAGGTCACAGCAGCATGGGCACTTGTGGCAGAGTGTGCTGCTGCGGTCTTGGGTCCAGCTGCCCTTGGCAGGGAGGCAGGTGCTCCCTTGGCTCCTGGGGTCCAGGGTGGTAAACAGCAGAGCATGGCACTGGGGCTGTGATCAATCCTGCGCTGCTGTTTGGCTTAGGCTTGCTGGGTATTTGTGTCCTGGTCCTGGGTGTTACGGCCCCAAACAGTGTGTTTGAAGGAGCTGACGATGCCAGGAGGTCCAAACAAACATGTCTTCTCCAAAGCCAAGTTTAATAGGTCACTTCTGAGGTTCTTTTAAAGCCAGATGAAGAGCAGCTGCTCCATGCAGTGTGCTTGCATCCATGCCAGCAGGCATACTGCTTACTGTGTATTTTGCTTTACTTTCAGTTAGAAGCCTCCCTACCACAACATAGCGAAATAAATGTTTGTGCAGCTTCAGTTTAGGGAGGCTCATGACTGAGCTGCTGCCAGTAGTTGTCCAGATGTGATCTCTAGTGTCTTTCATACCACGTTCAATTAATTTAGTTTAGTATCTGGGGGCAGAAAGCAGAGCAAGCTCCCATATCCCTGCAAAACTTGGCGTAGACATCTCTTTGGTCATCTTTACTTGTGGAAAGAAAACTGTTTTCTTTATTTGTGCTTTTAGTGATGGTGGACCTCAACACAGAAAGCTAGATTTTGAGCCAGATATGAAGTTCTCTAAACTTCAGCAAGTGTTTGAACTAAGGCTTTGGGTCCACATGGTTTGGAGTTGTACATTTGTTGTACTATTCAGGTCCAAATCAGGATCTAAACCCCCTCAAAGCTTGGGAACATTTGAAGGGTTTTTCGTTTTGTTCTGTTTTCATAACCTGTGCAATTCTATAACTCTTTAAAACTACGTTCGTTTTGAACCAATCTGTCATTTTGTTAATATTCAGCTTAATAGAGAAGCAGCTGTTTTTAAATAGCAACATGTGATTATAAATATTTCTACTAATAGCCCAAGCCTAGCATTCTGACTTTAATTAATCTGATTATATTTAAAAATGAATTGTGGTAACCCTTTGGACATTATATATATATATATATATATCTTCAACTAGTGAAGCTGCTAATCAGTTTTGCAGAACCGGCATTCCGTGGGATAGGGATTTACCTTGACTGAAGACAATATTAATCCCTGGCTGAAAAGACAACTATCACTGTATTTCTGAGATAGTTAAACTAATATGTGTGGAGTGAGCTTTTTTTTTTTTTTTTTTTTTTTTTTTGTAGTGTACACTATTTTGGTGTTTTCAAAGCAGTTCTACCATGTGGAAAATGGTTTTGAGGTAGGTTTTCCTGTCTTCCAGTTTTCTGAGATCTTTGATCAATTAACAACTATATACTTAAAGCTTAGAAAAGATAGGAATAATTTATGTGACTGTTTACTGCAGACAAGTATCTGTGTGTCCAAAGCTGTTTGTCTGGCATGCTTCTTTTGTCTAGCTAGGAATAGACGAAAACTGGAGGCCAGTTTCCTCTTTTGGTTTCCCAAAGAGTGTGTGTGTGCTGGCTCCGAGGAAGGCAGGGAGTAAATGTACAGCTTTTGCCTTGTTTTTAGGAAATATGCCACTTCCTTCTTGCATGAGACCTTGTTAAAGTTGCCCAAAGATGCTTCCTGGGACACTTCCTAGCACTGGTTCTTGACAGAAGCATGTCTAGCATCTTTTCTGCTACTGCTAGCCTTTGTGAGACACACAGAGGTCCCTCCAGGTCTTGGAGACCTTCAACTTTCACCAGCATGAAATGATGGTTTAGCACCCGGCGCCTTTATTGGACTGTCGCTGATGCAAGCTGCTGCCTCAGGAGTTGTCTGACAAACTTTTTTTAAAGGATTGATTGGTCTCTGACACTGGAAGGGAGATACTGTTTTTATTTTAGGCATCTCAGTGTATGAGTGAAGAAAGTAATCTGATTAGCCCATGCGCTGGAGAAGTGAACCAAAGAGAAGGTGAAAATACTAATAAAAGATACAGTTAATCTGCACTCAAACTGGGCTTGGAGTTTGCAGTATATGCTCTAAGAACAAGCTTATATAACCTCTATTTCTATTCATAAAGGTTTATGTGGGTCCATAGTGAATTATGCATTTAAAATTAATCCACTGAGGCAGCCCACTGAGATGCCACTTCTCATTTAGTAACTGCATTATGGACTTTGTGCTTCGTTTAGGGGCTGAGAGGCTTTCTCTGCGCTGTGGAGAGGAACTGGCCTGCCAGAGTCGAACGGGGGGTTTCAAACAACCGTCCCTCTGTCACCTTCCCTGAGTTAGCTGTAAGACTCACCTTGGAGACTCGTCTGATGTGACTCACGCAGCTTGGCTGAACCTAACAAAACCCAACCAAGTTGTGTCAGAGTCTCTTAGAGGAGAAGATTAATGAATTTTATTTATTTATTTTGCTTTCTTAGGGGTTGGGAACATTTGGTTCTGAGGACGGCCTTCGCAGGGCTGTGGGGACCCACAATGAACAGGCCCACACATTAGGATTTTATAAAAGCAGCAGTAATTCAAGTTTATAAGAATCTTGTTTGTGTAGTTTCCCAGTTCCTTAAATGTTTCGGAAAGGTTGAGAGCTTTTCTAGATATTTACACGGGTTGTGTTACATCTGAGATATCTTATGCTCTTAACTCTTCTTATCTGAAGTCTTCAAAATGCAATTTTGCTTCTAAAATGACTGCAAAATGGCGTTGTGAGGCTCTGTGCTGACTTAAACTTCCTTAGCTTAAAAGTAAAAACATACCAGTTCTGCAGATTCACACTGTGATCTAAAACACAAATTGAGACCTTTACACGCCCTACCTCATCCATCACCCCAAAATCACTCGTTTTGAGGATGACTGCCTTTATTGACTGTAAGCAAGCCTGTTGTCTTCCTGAGCTGCTGTTGGCTATTAATATTTATTATTAGGGTTGTGCTTTGGGACCTTCATTTAAAAAAATGTGCTAGATACCTAGCAGACCTTTCAGTTTGTGTTTCTCATTGTGTGAACAGAGCTCCTGTTACCACAGCCTTCAAGTACCTGCTGAGTATTTAAGCAGTAATTCTGCAAACACTGAAACCAAAAAAGTCTGGTTTCATATGGAGACGTATTCCCGTGCTTGGGTGTCTCCCAGGACGTTTGTCCCTCTCCCTTGTTCCCTGCGCACGTGTGTGTGACTTAACCGGCAAATTCGAACAGCGTGCAAATGGCTGGGTTCTCTATGCCTTTCCTCCCGCCAGTCTGTTAATTTTCATCATTTTTCTCTACTAGCCCTTGATTTTAATGAAACTGGGAGGATTTTTGAAATTTCTACCGCCTCCTTTCAAATTTGGTTTAAAAAACAGCCATCTGATTCAAAACTTATCAAAAGTGATTGACAGGCAATGTAATTTTATAAGTTGAACCTCCTTAGAAAACCAGGCTAAAAGTACAAATAATTGTAACATGATTTTTCTCCTATCTATGCATTCCCTCTGCATTCCTAGTCAGCAAAGGGAACAGTTTGCTTGGTTTGCTGCTGTGGTTTTGTGCGAGAGAACTAATGTGTGTGATTTACGAAAGGAGAGCTAAGCTGAAGAAAAGGATTTTTATGTAAATGCCAGATGTGCTTAGTCTTAGATAATTTTTATATCTACTGAGGGGTTAAATTTCATTGCCTAGGTCCAACTGCTATGAAAATTTTTCTCTTGCAGGTGTGACTGTGCTGCATTAGTTGAGAGTTTCACTGCTGCGGGGGGTAACGCAGCCACTCCCAGAGAGGGCTCTGACTATCAGGGTAGACACACGAGATGCAGGAGGTAAGGTAACACCTATATGTAGTGACCTTATTTTAAAATAGTCTTGCCTTTCCCAGATTTGCTATGAAATTAAGGTTCAGATCCTCGGTTATTTAGGTGCTTTAGTAATTTAACAGAGAATCAGAGGTCTGAGTATTTGGGGTTCTAAAGTTAAATTAGAAAACAATGATGAACATCTTGAGGGAGAAAAATATCAGTGACTAAAATAGATCAGAAGCATTTTTTTTTAAAAAAAAAGTCTTATCATTTTAAGGACATGCATAGATTTATTTGTGTGTAGATTAAGGGTAAATAAGAGCATAAAATTACATGTTCGTTTTAATATGTGAAAAAGCAACTGGTTGCATAACTATCGAGTTATGAAACCTGTATTTTTGTCCTCTGTATCCTGAACATCTGTGGCCTATATTTAATTGCAGCTTTCATCTTCAATTTGAAGAAACAATGTTTAGCCTGAAGATGAAAGTGATCTGTATGGTGAAATCAGCTAAGTAGCGTGGTCAGGTCTCACTAGCTAATAGAAAAGGTGCTTTTATACATGTTCTCATTTAGAAATTGTCTTTGATAGTTTAAATGCAGTTAAGAATGTTCCAGTGTTTTGAGTAATCTGAAGAAAGGAAATATGAAAGAGGGACTATAACTGAACAGGGCCAGGTGTGTAAGAATAGAGACATGTGGCCGTATTGCACTATCAATTTTTGAGTAGAAATCCATAGTGATTTCAGTGGGGAGTCAGTCTGCTGAAACAGAAGGTGACACGTAGATGACATGTATCTCATCACCTTTCACACAGCACAGCATAAAGGCCAAATCGCTTCAGCCCAGGTTTCAAACTGCAATCTATATTTTGCAGTTAGTCTCTCTATCTATAATGGGCTGGATGAGACTTCTGTTTTAATCAACTTCAGTTTTTGGAGACTTGTAATTCAGATCCAAATGCTAATCTGCATTTGTGACTCAGAAATCTCTAACTGGCAACCTAATCATAGAAGGAAAAAAAAGATCCTTAATGCAGAAAACGGATGGTAAGATTTAAAGGGAATGCATCAGAATCATAAAATGCAGGAGTCAAAAACTGTTCTGATATATTTTCCTTTAGTTTGCTTCCTTTTCCCTGTAGCTGTTAAAACATATTCAAGCTCAGATTAGGCATCTTAGACCGTGTCTGTGTTAGAAATCAAGATGTCTGCAAAAGTACAGTGATGAAGATAATGCAAGTTACAGGGTTTTAGTTTTAAAACAAATGATGTTGTTTCAAGTAAATCTTAGAGGAGGTTCCTAAGTACCTTCAAGAGATATTTCCTGCTACAACTACAGTTTGCTCCACATACAATACGGTTTATTTTTGCAGCGGTAAGGAATTCTAAACCTGCAGTTTCTACCTCCGCATCTCACGAAATGGATAGGTGGTCTGCCGCCTCCTTAGGATAGGCTGCTCGATAATGAAGGCTTGTTCTTACCCATGGTATTAAAAATTTTTAACAACTAGGTATCTCAATTAACCAAACAGAAGATATTTCCATTTACCATCAAACCATAGCTTTTATTAGCACTTTAATTTAAGAGTTTTCTAACATGCTGCAGTTCATTTCATAATAATTCTCACTTTAGGTATGTAGATTAAAAAGAATACAAAGGAGTCATGAAAACATAGTGTTCGATAATGCATATACTTTTATGGCTGCCAGCAGTTCTCTTATTTAAGACAAGGCTTTAAGATGTAAATTATAAAATTTTCCAGAATAGGGAGGACATTTAAAGAGCATCTGTGAATTACTCTGAGTAAGTTTCTTCTGTAAATTGCTTGAGAAGAAAAACAGACTCTTCCTAGGCATTGCAATAAATTGTTCCCAGCACTTCACCTTAATACACTAAATGAAAATGCAGAGGAAGCAACGCAGTATTGGATGAACCTGTTTCAGAACATTGGCTAGGGCCACAAAGCAAGTAATTAACAAGCTGAATGAAGCATTTAAGCCCACGCCTTATCATTTATGTAACTAACCTTTGAGTTTTGGACGCACTGGTATGCTGCAGTGAAGCCTACACAGTGTTTCTTTTATGTATGTGTATTGAGCAAATGGGAAATGCATACCCTGCCATTTGTTTTTCACGTTTTCAGCACTTATCAGTTCTCTGCCTGAGTGATCTTATATGGCAAAAATGTATGCCTCTTGGTCCTTTTTTCTGTAATGCAGTATAAATCTAGATGAGTCTCAGCCTTGTGTGTGTGTATGTGGGATATTCTACTTTTAAGGGTGTTTTTGAGCTTGTTTAATGCATGACTAGTAGCACTAGGAAAAGAAATAATTTGATGCCACTTTCATGAACGAAGCGAACAACTTCTGGGGATGGCAGGGGATTCTGCAAACTCCTTGTTTATGGAGACAGCCTTCATAAATAGCTTTAAAAACAAAACAGGAATGCTCTAAACCCATGTCATCTGATTGAGAAGTCTGAGAAGAAATACTTTCCATTTTTTGCAACACTTCTGTATTTCCTATCCTGAGAAATGCTGGGCACATTAGGAGCACTCAGACTGCTGCTGACAACATTAGTTTCCTGTAGCGCTACTAATACTTAACAGTGGAGTCTAACATCACCTCTGCAGTTGGAGAGTGAGTCATTTTTGCTCATTAATTCTCTTGCTTTCGTTTCTCCCTCCTGTTCTTTTCCCTATCATTTTATAACCAGACTTATTTGGAACTCTTGTAAGACAAACACCATTTCTCCTTGGCGGGAGGGAAATAAAATAGCATACTTAACATGGTTATATAACACACTGCTACTCATGCCTAAAATGAGGTCATTTTGATTAATATATTTATCTGATGTGCAGCTGTAGCAGGAGATGCAATTGGGATTGAAAGAGCACTGTTTTGTCTTTTTACAGTATAGTGTTCAGTTTTTGTCACTAACATCCCCAAACTTGATGGGGGGTTGTTAGTTAAGGTGATAATCTGTGCCCTTGGTGTATGTCCTAGCTCTCCAAACCTTGAAAATCTTTACAGTGCAGAAACAAAACTTCCTTTTTCTTTTCTTTCCTCTGTAAGAAGTCCAGTCAGAATTCCTTACTAATTTTATTTATTAGAAGTAGTCCAAAAAAAAAAAAAAGTAAATAGCAGGAAAGAAAGTGTGTGGGGGGAGAAGCAGACAAATGAGCTATAAGTTATCAGGGGAATAGAAGAGTTTAGGATGACAAAAACGGTGCAAATAAAATAGAAGTAAATTGTGGAATTCCTTAAGTTGAAGATGTTGCTGGATGAAGGGGAAAGATGAGTAATAAAGCTAGTTGCAGCAGGCCAAAAGAATAAGCTAAGCAGAACACATCAAATGGCTCTAGTATCTTCTATCAGAATCAGATAATCAGTAGAATTTGCTTCTGGAATACAAGTGAATCTCTTCTTTTGGGATGTTGAATTGCCATTCTTCAAAGTTCTGACGCATCCGGTTCTATTTCGGTTTGATGACTCCTAACAAGACACGTTAGACGGCTGCTGTTCAGAAGCCAGTGTTTAAAAAGACTGTGTTTTTCTGTTCCACTCTTTCTGGCAAAAAGCTCATTATTCTAGTGCTCCCTCTCTAACCTTTAGTTACCCTCCTTGCATAACTGCGATGCATCCCACCATGCACTTCTGTGACCCAGTTGTGCCTTTCCAGTAGTGACTTTATGGGTTATGAAAGGTGTGTCTGCCAAATTGCTATGGAAACGTTTACCCTACTGACCCCGATTTCCTAGATATTATGTAGTCATCATTCACTAAGAAGTGAAAAACAGTGTAAAAAAAACTTAAAAGAAAATGAATTCAGCTATGTTGAAGATCCTTGTGTATGTTCTTCAGCCTTGCTAGAGTCTGGGCTTGTCATTGATAAAAATACGTGTGGAAACTGCTTTTAAATCACTAATGCTTCAGTAATCTTTCAAAATGAATTTCGGATGGTACATTCAGTACTAATAGTCACAGTACAAGTCACTGAGTCATCTAAGGAATAACAATTGCTTTGTTGAACTAACCTACGGTCTAAATTGTGATGCTCAGAAGTCATATTTTCTAGACTGTCTGCAGAACTGCTAAAATCCTTTACATTATCATGTCATTTATTACTATGTTTTCTACTCATGATAAAACCTGTGTGGATGAGACTGAAATTCTAATATAAGCCACATACAGAAAACTTTATTACTAGTATTACTTTTACAAAATCTTTCTGTAGCTCATAGAAACACAAAAAGCCATGTGCTTAGTTTTCTTTTCAATCACATAATACAGCATAAGTCACTTATAAAAGTTATTTAATAATTTTTCTTTCATTTATGGCATTATAAATCAAGAGCAGATCTACTTAAACAAAAGAGGTTATGCTAGCATCAAACTGGTATTGACAGCGCACTCAGGCTTTCATTATATAGATTCTTTCAGGCAGTATATTTTCTGTTTTAACAACGTTAAGAGCCCTCCTAGTGTAAGATGTAAGCTATTCAGTATGTGGCAGCTCAGAGCTAATCTTCACAGCAATTCTTGTTCTTCATGTCAGTGCCCCAGTTTTTGGGTTGCCTCTGTATTTTACTTTTTTGATATAATATACAACTTGTTTAGATAAAAACATTTCTTTTTTCTGATAAAGAAGGCCTGATGACATTAGGGCTTACTAGTTAAAAAAAATCACAATTAGTTCTTCTGTTGCATCGTTTCTGGAGGACTTGGTACAAGTGACTGCTGATTAAAAACTTGCTCAATTTGAAAATTAGAAATCCTTTAAAAACAGTTGCCTCCCTGCCCCTCCCTGAAAACCACAGCCTTACAGTAGTTCATTAATGAAGTTTATATTCTTCCTATGTGTGCATGTGGCTGGGGGGTGATGGATAGTATACCTTATACTGTGAGTAGTTGTGATTAGTACAGAGTGAAGCATAGGCAAGCCATGACTGGCATAGCAGAGATTTGATAAACCAGGTTGATGACTGCAGTTTTGGGACTTGAATACTTTTTTTTTTTTTTTTTTTTAATCCAGCTTAATGGTTTCAAAACTAAAATCAAGAATTGAAGGAAATGATTTAAATCAATGCGTTCCCAAGTAAATAGTTTTGACTATTTTGAAGGAAAAACACTTCAGTCAAAACATGTCCTCAATGAATAATCAAATACACTTATAGAAAATAATAGTCTGACATAACTAGTTGTTGGCCTACCATATACAGTCTTAGCCTGTGCCCTGCTAATTAAACAAACACAGGGCCTGAACAAATCTACCTAAGAGACCAGCAAGCTAAACTCCAATACTGTAAGTGCTTGGGACTTCCTTGCATCCTTCTTTTATCTTATACACTTAAACAACAAGAGCAGCCTGTATATACTTAACTTTTAAAAACTTTGGCAACTCTTCCAGGTCTTCTAGTAGTCATTCCTCTTGTAATGCTAAGTGTAAGATTAAACTGCTATTTTCTCCCTTGTCTATAAAGGTCAGGATTTAAGCAAAATTTTCCTTTTTTTTTTTTTTTTTTTTTTTTCTGTCCTTGCTAAAAAACAGACCTTTCCTCTGTTCACAAATGAAGCTTAAACGCAGCTATGACTCAATCTTGCCCAGACTTTGAATGAAAAGGTACCCTGGTTATTACTTTAAGTCACAAACTGAAGTAGCTCACAGTAAAACAAACAGTAATGTACAAGAGGTACTGAAGCCTGCAGAAGTGCTTACAGTGCTGTAAGCCAGGCCCCCTTCAGTTCCCATTATTCTTCCTTTAATGACAAGGAAGAAAAAAAAAAAACATTCAGGGTCCTTTACAAACTGTGAAGTTTAGGCAATTTGCTTTCTATGTATTTGTTCCCTCACCTCAAGTTTTGTGGTGTGATTGTTCAGTCTAGGATCTGTTCTTGGTGCTTTATCTAAAATACCTAAAGTAGCAGCTCACTTTTAATCCAGCGTGAGTTCTCTGACAAGAGTGAGAATAGCAACTTGGTTATTACCTGGTGAAACGCACGCTTGTAAAGATGATCATGATGGAAAGTTCAGAGAATTATAGTAAAACATAATAGACAAGGAAGATCTCTCTCAGTTAACACCACTGTGCCTACTAAAGCAAAGTTTTAAGTGGCTTGCGTATTTTGTGATTGATTCCAGTGATTATGAAACCCCAACCACTGTGTTATGAAAACTTGCAGAAATAAGTAGTTGATATAACAATACTCCTTGTTGAGGGTAAATTCCTATCTAACTGCAGTATCAGAGTTTGAGAGCAGCAGGAAGAGCATTCCTGAAGACAGTAGACAAAAGAAACTGCTGAAGGATGCATCTGAAAAGATAACTTTTCCAGTGCTTTCTTGTCCTGTTTTAGTATTGAAATTGTAATTGCCTTTTTAATTATATTCATCTTTGTAATTTTGTTGAGAGCCAAAGAGTAAAGAACACAAAAACTTTAATTAGCAAACACAACTCTCCACACAGACTTTGTCAGTACAACAGAATTTTAAGTACATCTACAAACACATACAGTTTCTTTGGACTATGATTTTTAAAAAATATATTGTATATGACAACGAACAAATTTGGAAAAAAAATAAAGTACTTCAATCTTACGTAGAGGTAGCTGAACAGTACTCTGTTCAGTGATACGAGTATAACTTGTTTCATTTCAAGTTCATTACAGTGCACAAAAAAGATGTTTTACAAACAAATGGAATACACAAGCCCACAAAGAACTGTTTTCATTTGAAATGGCTTGATATATTTCTGGCACTCTTGCAACCACATCACTTCATGGAATTAAATTGGATGATTATATGGTGTCATATTAAGACATCTTTACACAATAGTCTTTTCCTCCTCAGTTTTGTACTTCTCCCTTCTGTTACCATTAAAATATAGAAGCTATTGCATTGTTTTTGCTACACTTCTGCTCTGTAAACCTTTGTTCTGCAAATTTAATGTAAAGACTTAAAGGTGCATATGTATATATAAAATATATGGCTATGACTTACTTTCTGAAAAAGCTTAAGAATGGCAACCAATAACAATACAGGCACTTCTATGTGAGGGTTAATTTAGACCTTATGAAACTCTGACAATAGTAAGCACTTCATATGATAGTAATAGTTCATTTTTTTATTATCTATCATTTTAATCCTGACTAAGCAGATTAGTTTCTTGTTCCCAGACAGTATTTATTTAGCAATCTGTTTCAAAATAGTGACTTTTTGTAGTGATTTACTGTGCTTTGGAAGAGACCCCAAATCACTAGATCTTAAACTTTGTGCTGCACTGGATACAAGTTAGGTTGTGAAGCTGGTACGTTAAGTGAAAACTAATGAGGACTTGAGCTCATCTGATGTAGGACCCGCAGACTAAAGCACTTTGGGGAGCACTATCCTAAGCACATACAGTTTCATCAGGGTTTACATGTAAATTGTAATTACTTTACGCTTTTTTTTAAAGTAGGAGTTTGTATGTATGTTCTCCATTCCTAAACATTGCATTGAAATACAACTCCTGTCTGTCATTATCTTGAACACTAGTAAAATGCCAGCACCAAGCAGGAAATCATTAAATCACCATCTAAACCTCAAAACTTGATTTTCCATAAAGTTTTCTCTCTCTACAGTTTACTGTACAGCATAAATCTAAATGCTAAATCCAAATCTAAGGTTGTTTGTTTGTTCTTTTTTTTTTTCCTTTTTTCCTCCAGAGATTATAATAACCTTTGGATTAAGAAGTCAGTGGTTCAGGTGTTCTGTTAGTGAGCAGTCAGTCATACAGGACAGAAGCATAGGCCCAGCAATAGGTCAGCCATTCAGTATGGCAGATGGTATTTCTTATTGCTACAAGCTAAAGAAGAGAAGATAGAAGCACTTGAAATTAAAAATAAAGTAGTAAGAACTTAGTTTCAACTAACACCAGAATGTCAATTAGATCCAGACCATTCTATCATTTCACTAACACTACTAAACAACTTTCTACAACTGTGTCTGAGATCACTCTCAGGTTTGATTGCTGCCCCCCTCCCCCATAAATCCACTCCTACCTCAGGTTTATTTTCAACCAAGTTGTGCCAACTGAGATGAAAGCTATTTTCATGGAAATATTTTCCTTTAAGCTATTGCTAGACAAAATAGCATATAAAACAAAGGAAAGTTACCATGACTGTCAGAAGTTGCTCTACGCATGAGAATGATAAGTAAGTAAGTTTTTCAGAGAACGTAATACTCGTCTGAGAGAATGTTTTTAATCAGAAATGACACACATATATACAGATATTTGGAAAGGTGACATAGCCAGCCTTTGTTACTTATTTTAATGTATTTGGATTAAATACTTCACTTACTTACAGAAGAGTGAAGGGGGTTTTACAAATGAACAAAACTATCTCAAAAATGGAAATCTAAAGCTTTCAAGAAGCCTCCAGGAGAGATTTAGGTGGCTTTACACACAATATTCTTCTGGAGACTGATTATTTAATTATAGTTTGAGCCTTTTCTTGCCTTTCCCCTCTGCCTCACAGGGCAATGGCTTTTTCTGTTTTCCTTCTTTTAAGAGGGACTGATCACATTTTCATGGAATCAAAAAAAATCCATTGATTTTAATAATCCTAAAACTCAGGATCTAGGGTCAACAGAAATTAACCTTGATGGAGGGCTAGCAAAAATTATGTATTGCTTATGCCCTAACAAAGACTAATCAATACTTCTGGCCACACAGGAAATGCAAGATTGAGTCATGATTTTTTTCAACAATATCAGCAAGACTTGTTAGGGGGACAAATAGGTATCTAGAATACTGTGAAAAGCATAAATAGAATATCCCCTCAATGATCCTCTTATCTGATCAATGCCGTATCTCTAATTAAAGTGAAGGTATTTAAATCTATTCAGCTGTTTATTCATGCTTCTAATAAATGCTGTATTTACATAATTGTACCAATTAATACAATTCAAAAATCAAGAGTGCTGTGGCATAATTGGAAGATTTTTTTTGTTTTTAAATCTTAATACTGAATTATCATCTTAACTCACCAAAGGCTAAAGCTATTCATCCAGCTTTTCCTGAACAGGTTTGTGTGTTCCAGCATTTTTTTTCCCCCCATTTCTTCCCCCACCCTGGATGCATTTTGCACTTTATACATTGATCTAGGATGTGCGGCCACAGAGCAGTCCCAGATAGAATGCTGCTGTACATATACAGATTAACTTTCTCAGTATGTTGGATTTATTGTGCACATGCAAATCAACTGTATGCATTATGTGCAACAGGTCCAGTGTTTCCAGGTTGCAACAGATGCACTGGGTATGCATGACCATAGTGCATGCACACAAATTTCTGCTTAAGAAAGTCTGGCAGCTTTACCCCTGGCTAATTAAAAAAAAAAAAAAAAAAAACAACAATAGTCATTTAAAAGTCAAGGATTCTTCCCATGGCAATTTCTAAATCAACAAAATAGGCAGAATATAAGTACGTAGGAGATGTAGCATGCAGGAAAAAGAACAAGGTCAGTGAGGAAGTCTACAAATAAGAGATATTTAAAGTCCTTTTCTCACTGATATAAAGAAAAAACGCCAGCTTATTTCTATGGGAGCAATATGGGCCCCTGACATTATGCATTAATACATAATGGTTTAAGAAGAATTGTATTTAATAATTCCAAACTTCCAAACAAATAAAAATCACTTAAATATTGACTTATGAAGACAAATGCCAATAGCAGGTCTCAGCCACCACACTTGTTATTGTTCAGAATGTGTACGTATTTCTATACATTGTTCACAGAGAAGCATGTAAAGTACCATTTACAGAAAAGAGTGAAGCAATCTAGCAGTTTGGAAAAGAGTTGTAGCATTTCTAGAGTAGCTAAATGCAGATACAGGATACATATTCCTTCACAATGTTGAAACGTGTTTCAGTTCCATTAGTTTCTTTGTACCCTTATAGAAAAGTCCTATAGAATTTAACAAGAGGGGAAACAGTTTTATGGAATCTTAATGGTGCAGAAATTATTCTTAACTAATCAGTTATTTCTAATGCTTCGATAATGGTACAAAAACCATACAGAAAACACATTAAGTTCTACTGCATTTCTTCCATAAAGGCATGGAATGGCACACAGTGCTATCCTGGATAAAAGTAATAAACTTGTAGTATTCCAAAATATTTTCAATTCAACTTATTTGTTTTTCCACTGAAAAGGGAAACAGTAGGTTAGAATAAAAGGCCCAATTTGGCTGTACTGAAATCAGTGAAAGTCAAATTCATCCTAGCAGAGGCAAGATCAATCCCATAAAGTGGCAGACAGAAAGCAATGAAAGCAGTAAAGAAGTGAACTATTGCTTTAAAACCAAAACCAAGATACTGCTATTCTCCTCTCTGTCCTGTTTTTACCTGCCTTATAGCTAGAAGTGATCGCCCTAAAATCTACTTGTTTCCCTTGGGTGTTAGTTGTTATTAGCAGCACTACCCTATCTCTGCTAAGGAAAAATGCAGTAGCTGGGTAGAGATTTGAAGCTAACAGAAACCTGGAGATTGGGATGAAATAAATAGCATATTTATTAAAACATATTCCTTCTCATGTGGCACAAACTACCCTCTGAGTCCTACAGTTCAAATCAACCCCCCTGCCCCCTCCCCTAAAACAAATCCCAGTAAACAATCAAAAAAAAAAATCTTAACAGCAACAAGGCTTGATATAAACAATCTATGTTTATATCGATACCCCACAATGTAATGATAACGTAATGTAATGTAATACCCCACAATGAAATGATACCAAAACTTTTCTTTTAGGAAGAGCCACTTTTCATATAATATTGGTTCTTTCTTAGCAGCTGTTGTAGCTTTTACCCTTTCTTGTGAGAAAGGGTTCAGATATCAATTTAACTGCAAGTTATTCTTGTTTTGTGGAGTATTAAGGAAGGGATCCTTCAGTCACCACTCTGGCCAGTTCCCACTGAAGACAATACTTGAATTTAGCAAAGCACTTAAAAGCTCATGCTTAAAATCAAGCACTTGCTTGACTGTTTTGTGATATCAGAGACCAAGTTGTTAATGATCAAGCTCTAACTATGCTTGAATCATCTCAGACAATCTGTGTATATTGACAACTTCATGGCAGGCTGTTTCAGGGAAAAAAAAAATCTCTCTTAGACTGCAATAGAACTGGGGATAAGTAAGAAAACATTCAAAGTATTTGAACACAAATACACTGAAAAATGATCACAGCAGCTGCTTGTGCACTGCTAATATTGTTTTCTCCCCAGTCATAAATACAGGGTAATAACACTATAAATAAATATAGCAACTCATTTTCCTTTAGAGAATGTACACATAAATAATATACATTTGGAAACAAACAAAAAATCATAGTGCAAAAATAAATTATCAAATGGAAGTTGTGAACATTATTTTACACAATGCTATATAAAACCTGAACCATTTGGAATAAAAGATTTTGCAGTTCACTGAAATAATGCATTAACATTATTATTTCTGCTTCACATTAAACTGCACAATTTCCTTTATCCACTACAAAAAATAAAATAAAAATAAATTAAAAAAAACCTCTTAAGCTTTTTAAAAGGTTTATGGCAAACAAGATCACTTTTTTTTTCCTATCACATTTGTTATTAATTTAGCAGTGCAGTGATTGAATAACCATCTCAGAGAGAGTTCCAAAAGGAAACTACTGAAGCATCCATAAACATCCTTTGCTCTTTATAACTTTTTTCCTTTGAATTTCAGGCTTGAAACATCCTGACACTCAAATTTGTAAGACATTATTGCAGTTAGGTGAAGTTACAAGGGACACTCTACAGTCAAGTACTGTGGGAGACTTCACAGCTCTCCTCACCATCACCGTGATCTTGTACGAGTCATGAATGTAAGGACACGTCTGATGCCATTCAAGCGGTCTTTGAGGGATTTCATGGCAAGGAAAGGGAGCTGAGCTCTGTTCTCAAGTGGAAGGACAGCTAGGACCCACCAGCACCAGGCTGGCCCATTAGGGTTAGCCTACAGCGAGGGAGAAAAGCAGACATTAGGTTATCTTTAGATAGTAAGGTCTTGTTTTTGAAGAACTTAGACAGAATTTTGATAACCTGCTTGCTAAGTTGCCATCTAACTGCCAAACTAATGGCTTGTAATTTACAGGTTGGCCTGAAACAAAAATTACAGCCAAGCTGCATCTTTCCTAAAAATAGGATCTCAAAGGTGGGGGGCAGGGAGATATAATTCTATTTCTAGTAACAGTTTATAGGTTAGGTCTTTTGGATTTTTTTTTTTTTACTCTTATGTTACTACTGACCCAATATTTGGGAGTCTGCCTCTCCTTCACTTCATACACCGTTTCTGCATATTTAACTTATGTCATTATATTGTTAGTTTAAGAACCCTGCCATCTGCAGTCTTTGAACAAATGTATCACAATTCTTGTCCTCTATTTTCTCTTATTCATTCAGCTGGAGACAGAATAGGCAAGAAAGCATATAAATCTCCGGGGATCGATACTTCATGTATTCTCAGTAATTTATCAATATTAAATATGAACTTTCTTTTCAGAACAACACTACCATGGGTGCCTGGCAACATAATGCAGATGATAAGCTTAGGCAGGATAAATTATGAAGATTCCTGTTTTCATCATCAAAAGAGCATGCTTCCTACTTTATTGCTCGTTCTGTGATTTCCATCTAAAAAATAAGTTACATAAACCATTGATTCAGGATACCTGTGGGTCAGGATCCTTAGCTGGCATTGGACCAAAATGACTGAGAATTCGACTTTTGAGCGCTTGCTTGAGTGAGTTAAACCACATGTATGCCTGATCATAGACAGAATCATGGAGAACAAGTAATGCAGCATAGTCTTGTCCTTGCACCTGAAATGAGTAGAGAAAGAAGGAAGGTCACTGTTAGTTCAGCACATTGGAGAAAGCACCAAATTAATTTTTGAGGTTTCTTTTGGTAGGAGGGGAGAAGAGAAAGATTGAGAGAGTTCCATGATAAGTCCTGAAAAGTAATTTTTTCATAGTAAATTTTCTCCTAAAACAAACCCATCTACCAACTCCTTCACCTTCTTCTTCTGCTCTATTCTAAACTAAAGACAACTATTTGCAGAATAAAGATTTCCAGATTGCTAAATGAAATCACCTCTACATAGATATCACATTTACATAGACCAAAAGCTTTGTGCAAATTTTTTTAAAACTGACTGACTCCTTAGAATAGACATTTTGTTTTCCCATTGCGTAGCAAAAGTTACATCACCCAGAATGATTTTTGCTTTGATTATAAAAAAAAATAATAATATAAATCATATAAAAACTGTACTGAGCATAAAGCTACTCCCAATTATCTAAATGGAAGCTTTCCAATTGGCTTCCATAAGAACGGAGGCTTTTTCTTTTTTTTTGTCATCTTATAAACTGCAAAAAAACATTCCATCTAAAACAGTAGTAAAATCTCATCCTAGATTCACTTTGTTTTGTGTTCTATTAAAACCCTCCAGGAAAGCACTCTTCAGAAAATGCTATGTATCTGTATGCATGTGGTAACTACTATTTTCCCATCTTTAACCACAAACATTTAGTAAATACCACACTGTTTGCTTTACTAGAAACAACTGTTCATCAAAAAAGAAACTCACTGAGAACAAGATTTAGATTTCCAAATTTAACACTTTATATGAAGTATTTCTAAACTCACCTTTTGATCCTCGATATACTCAATATCTGCTGTATTATAGCCATCACGCTGGCTATGCTGTATCACCTTAAATCTCCTCTTGCCAATGCTATCCACAACAGAGCGACCATCAGCAAAGAATTCAACATTTCTGATCTCCAGAATGCAGCCATAATCTGCAAACCTATTTTAAATCAGAACAAAAGTAAGTAAACAAGTCTTAGTCTCTCCACAGGACTGCCATACACAGGTGTCCCTACCACAAAGGTATTTACCAGAGTTAGCTCATTTCCATTTATATTGCTCATAGTACTGACCTGCTATAGTTCACGTTATTAACAATAGTTTTCAAAACTATCAATCAGGAAGATTCAGGCTGTCTGATCTGATTAACATTAACTATGTGTTTTGAAATACAGGGAATTTGTGAAGAAATTGAAAGTTTTATGTGGCTAAAAGTATACTTTCCCTATTGTTTTTATATATCTAGAAACATTCAGTCATTTTGTGAATGCAAAAGAATGAGTGCAGTTCAGAGTATTAGAATTAAATTAAATCTATAAGGTAAGCTTTCCTCAGAACTTCAGCAGTTTTTTGTTACTATTTTTATTTTTGTACACAAAGTATACACCATACTTACTGTTGATAGCTTATAGGTATACACCATTCCCCCTTCCCTATCCCTATTCCCCACCTCCATCCCCCTCAACAAACACAACCCCCTGCCCCCCAACCCTGCTCACTTCAGAGATGGACACATAAGATCCGAGTGTGTAAGACTAAATGGCTCAATGTAAATGCTCAGTTTGTCCTTAAAAGGATTCTGCTGTAGCTCTCCACCCTCCACTATACTCAGAACACTGTAAGGACCTAAATCTTTCCAATAGCTTGGTTATTCTTTTCATAATTAAAAAAAATAAACAAAGCCACCCTATGCCTTATTGCCATTTCAATTTGACTGCTTGTGCCAAAGCATTAAACAGATTTCAGAGTAATAGAAAATATGCTTCCTTTTCATGTATTGTAAAAAGTCTGCAGCTCAACTTCATATAATACATACTAGCTCTAGTTGCACGTTTCAGTACGGGAGAAGTGATATTAGACAGGATCCAAGTGCTCAACAAGCAAACTTTGATCTTCTCAATGTCATTAACTGTCATCATTCGAAAGAAACTTTCTCAATTGGAGGATTATCACATAAATGTCTAGAACCAAGGACATTTCTGCACCTTCCTCCAAAGAGCTGCTCCAGACTAAGTGGAGTAAATCACATGGTCCAAGTGTGCTGCTCACTCACCCCTTGACAGGGTCGCTGATGCACATCCCAAATTGTTTGGTGCCAGTCTCCATGCACCGTCGAATCATCAGTCGATAACATGGCTCAAAGATGTGCAAAGGGCAGGGGACTGTAGGATAAGCCATTGTGCAGACAAATATAGGAACATTCTTATTTAGGCTGTAAGAAAGGTCACCAGAGATGACATTTTACCAGAATATTGGAGAGAGATAAAATACCTACATTTTATGCAGTAACATATTCTGAGAAGACTGAGGGGGGGGGGGAAATCTCATCAATGTCTGTAAGAGCCTGAAGGGAGGGTGTCAAGGGGACAGGGACAAACTCTTTTCAGTTGTCCCATGTGACAGGACAAGAGGCAATGGGCAAAAACTGAAGCACAGGAAGTTCCGCCTGAACATGAGGAGGAATTTCTTCACTGTGCGAGTGACGGAGCACTGGAACAGGCTGCCCAGAGAGGTGGTGGAGTCTCCTCTGGAGATCAAGGCCTGCCTGGATGCAACCCTGTCTAACATGCTCTAGGTGACCCTGCTGAGCAGGGAGGTTGGACTTAGATGATCTCCAGAGGTCCCTTCCAACCTTACCAATTCTATGATTCTTTGAAATCACAATATCTTTAAATTGAAGTTACAACATCTTTAACCTTAATTTAGTCTTAAGTAAAAACTAAAATTATTTTTCGTCTTAAATTGGTATCTGGCTAGATATAATGGAAATTGACATTCCATGGTTATTAACAGAATGATTTTTAGGTATGCTTTTTGGTTTTGCTAGTAAAAGTGTTAATGCGTTTCCATTACTATTTTCAGTTTATTTTACTTTCCTTAATCCCTTTTCTTCCCTATACAATAATTTCTAACCCCCAGCCGTGGGACTCTGCTTCTACCCATTGTCTCACTTTGAGGGCCACATCAAGGGCCACAGAAAGCAACAACTTTATTTATACCTTGTGCAACTGTCCTAAATTTCTTCTGTTTCTGCTTATTGTTTAGCATAGTGTTTAGTTATGCTGCTCAAAGTATAATTTCACCTGGACCTTGCCCTCTTTGAATCATGTGATACAGAGCAAGAAGCTCCTTTGTCAGCACCTTCATTCATGTTCCACAGCAGCAGGAGCTATTCGTTAGCTAACAGCTGTGCTATTAGAGACTAGTTTTGAAATAAATCGATTACATACTTTGAAAGCTCTGCTATTTCCTCTTCATAAATCCTTCTTCTTTCAGTGAGTTCCTCTGGAAGATATTTAGCTATCAGCTCCTCCATTAGTACCGTTTTACAGTACTTCCTCATAGCCAAGCACTGCAGGAGAAAAAGGAAAAGCAGTTATTAGATAATATCTAGCATTTCAAAGTACCATGCCTATGCACAAGGTAATCATCTGCTAACTTTATTTTGTTATGTCTACTGCACATACAAATGATCCTCTAAGTTTGCACTACCACTCAAGAATTGTTTATTGAACCATTCACTAAATTACAGGCATTGTGTTTGCCAATCCCTAGGTGATTTATCTTCCCTTTCCAGATTTTCCACATATAAACAAGGTCTTAAAGTTTGAACAGAGAAGATTATCCACACTTTGTTAGTCCCCAGGACATCCTAGAAGTTGTATTGTAATATTTATTTTGTATTTATTTTTGTTACATAACATTTGAGTCTGGAAATACCAGGTTTCTGAAGGTGCTACTTCATCTGAAGGCACCCTCTACTTCATGCGGACTAAATCCATGCATCATTACCTCTGAGAGACCTTCTTTGCACAGGGGGCATTTTGGGTTGTGATCCAGGCATCTCTCAAGGCATTTGAGACAGAACGTATGCCCACAAGGTGTAGTGACAGGTTCATAGAAGAGCCTGGATTGGAAAATCCAAAAACAAAAAGACAACAATATCGTGTACCAAAGTAAAAAAAAAAAAGCTGTTACCAGCTGTATTCATTCACTAATTTAACTACTGACCCTGCACTTCAGTGAAAAAGTTGTTTCTTGCTTTTCATTTCTTCAATTTTTGCATCTATTCAGCTTACAGACTTTGCTATTGCCACCTAAATATGGAAGGCACCCCCAAGAATTCTGATTTCAGTGAATGTGATGGGGAATTGTGTCACTAACTTTAGGCAGAGAAAAATGAAATCCTAGCCTATGTGAGCAATAAATAGTAGCAGAAGTTGAACGTTCTGAGTTTCTCTAATGAATCTGAGCAATACTCACACAAGAACACTTGGGCAAATCAATATGATTACTTGTATATGCAGAGCTAAGCACAAAACAGTTATTTGCAGTAATAGCACAGATAAAAGTTACTGCAATAAAGTGTGTTACTACTAACTCTAACCTAGACTTGGAATGCAGTTTATCTGGAACACAGTTTTTTTTTTTTTTTTTTTTTTAAAAAAAACTTAAAATGACTGCTTTTCTAGAAGACTAATGATGTTAGGTCCATGTTTCATCTAGAAAAATATTTAAATACAGGAGGCCACGTCTTCAAAGTATCTCAGGAGCTAATCTAAGTACCTCTGTGACACTTATTTTCATGTAGGGATTTTTGTTTTCATTATTTTGATTATATGATGCTGCAAAGAGATGTTGCCTCACCAATTAGTACTTTCAAGAAATGCAAAAATCATGAAGGCTTTTCTTTGTAATAAAACATTAAAAACTAGAAACAATTTTTTTTTACAACATGTTATCTAAGCATTTTAAGGTCTCAAATATTAGTTTAAGTGAATTAAAAAGTTTTCTTAAAAACATTATGGTTTATCAAAGTAATAAACTAAGTTGCTATTATACATGTGGAAATTATAAATACGTAAATCATTTATTAATATCTTCAGCAATATGAATATGTTTAAGAACATAATTGGCTCTTTACAAAATTGCTATAGCCAATTTATTAAATGTCATTAATTACTATAAATACTGGCAGTTAAGCAAGGGAACAGATGAAGAAATATCAAATGCCACATCTATCTCATTGCAACCTGACTGTATAATTGAAAACCCTTTTTTGTTAATTGTTTAGTGAAAAGAAACTTCACAGCACAAACAATACTTATTCCTTTGAACTATGTAAAATACCAAATTCTAAAATATCTTTCAGTAAGTAAGCATTTGGTTGCATATGTAATTATTTAGCAGTGGCTTACTTGGTCTGAAATGTTATAATAAAGATGAGAAATTCCTGTTAGACTGCATGATCCTGGCCTAGCTGTCATTGAAGCAGACAGCTTTTCCCAGAGACTCTAACAGGGCCTGGACTGAGCCTCATGACTTGGAGAAAGAAACACTATGTAGAAAGATTTCCTGCGACAGCATTTTAAGCGATTCTGATGATAGAAAACAAATGTTCACTCCTACTGAGTAATGCTCTCTCATTTCTCACCAATATACTGTTTTACCACTAGTTTCTATTTTCTGCTTGCTGCTGGAGTGAGCGCAGATCAATAATACTTTGCCACTCCATCTGACAAACAGGTTAATAACAGCTCCTGCAGTTAATAGCTAACAGGTCAGTAGGTTACTAGGTAATTAGTCCAAGGTATCTCAGGATCCAAATCTGTAACATACTTCTTCAAAACATGGCAGGAAATAATTGTGATCAATTTACAGTAACAGTGAGAAAAGGTCTTGCAACAGCTTCTCTTAGTGCAGACCTTCATTGTTGTAATGAAGTTACAAAGTTATGCACCTCTGAATGTAAGGGCTGTATTTGTGACTACAAATGTAGAATCAGTGCTGGCATCCCCTGTGCTCTCAGAGAACCAGAAATCCTAAGCTAATTCCTTTAAGAATGTATTGTAGTCTAGCTGTTTCTGATTTAACATAGAGGATAAGGAAATAGAGTTAATTTTATTAAAAACATCTGAAAAATGCTTTTTGGCCACAATGGTCATAAACACGCAGACTCATTAAAACCAGCTAAGACCAATTGTGTGGCTTTGTGTTAGAGGAAAGTTTTGCTCCTAGCAATATCAAGTGTTTTGACAGCTGTGTAAACTTTTGGAGCATGTTTCAGCTGTAGGCGGACAGAGGGAGAGGGGGCAGACCTGATTCATTCCAAGCAGAAGTAAGTTGAACAACACAGCAGTTGTTCTCCCAAAGATTTCAGTTTGCTTGAAATAAATTTTCTCCAACAGCATTTAAACCGTACAACAAAAGAAAATCCACATTTTTTCAGGCCTTTTAAAAATAAATTCCACGAAGAAGCCATATGCTATTTAAGAATCTAAAATACAGTGCAAGACTAATGCCAACATACTTTGTTTATACGTTTGGGTAATTAAGACAACCGCCAAAACAAAACTCAGTGTAGGTGTAGAGGAGTGCTGTGAAAAACATCTTCCAGATATTTCTTTCTAAAAGTTAGTAACAAAAATCCTCATGTATATTTCCCAAAGTTGAAAATGTTTTTACAAAACAAGTAGTGAAATAGATGGAGTTAACAGTTCTGTTTGTATTAAGTCATTGCTGTCCTTGAGAATAAATCTGTTATTTAACTAAAAGAGGAGATCACGAAACAAGCGTTACAGTGGCCTTAGTAAACTAAAGCAGGAATTCAGTACATCACATTTAAGTGCTAGAGAAAAAAAACATGTTCTATGCTTGCAGGATCCTCCTACTACAATAGCAGCAACATAATATTTTACATGCAAACTTAGAATATTCATAGAACGTGCTCCCTTTGCTATTTTATGCATTATATAATGTCATATATGGCTCTACTAATTCCAAAGGACAAACTGTGGACTTGTGCACTATGTGAGTCTGTGAGTGGGCACATGTATCTGGTGAGGGGAAATCTTTCAGACATGTTCACTAATGCACTTAACCCTCACATGACCTTATCTGTCTTTTCCCAAACAATCACTAGTCTTCACCAGATCAAACAGTTCCTATTCATCAACAGTGTTCAGAACCAAAGAACGAGAAACGTGTTAATAGAATAATCATTGCAATAAAAGCAGATTTCAAGTCAGAGGAAAAATAAGTAAAAGCAAGCTAGGAAATCTCTAGATCATACAACAGAGAAAACTTAAGAACTAAACACACGCGTGACAGAATAATGAATACCTCATACACAGGGAGCAATCCAAATCTGATGGATCCACAAATTCAAATGGAATATGGTACCCAGCACTACTTCCCTTGATATCAGCTGTATCTATCAATAATGTTAAAAAATATATATTACAATATATGATTGGACACAATTACATAGACAATGCAGAATTTCAAAGACAATTTTTTCCTGTGTATCCACAAGCAATACCTGATATTTAAACATGTATTGTATTTACCTGCAGGTTATTGAACCACTGGCATCATTAGAGCAATTTCTATGCAAAGCATCAAATTCAGCTTTGGCACAAATTAGCATACCTTCCCTTAATTTTTTGTGACATTATGCCTACTAACAGAAGGCTGAATTCAGCCTTGCATTACCAATTAATATCCAAGTATCTTTTAGTGTTGAAAATCTACAACGGTACAAATTCTTCTGTCATGCCACTGTAAATGCATCCCACAGCTTAAGAACACGGCCGGATCTCACATATCATGAGCAAATAGAATTCATGCTTTAAAGCATAATATATATATTTACCTTAATGTGAAAAATGCCAAAAGCATGCATGGCATTCATCTTTCCTATAAGATTCAGAGATCTTCTGACAAACACGTACTTGACTCAACTTTCTTAGCCCTTTTTTAGGCTAACAATTAATTTTACGAGGAAAGTGCAGCATCCCAAGTTCCCCATCATGCCCTGACTAGATTAGATATGAATACCAAAGTCTAATTTGAAGCCTCTTCCTCTAAGCAAGAAAAAATTCCAATGATTGCATGTTGTGGATCTCATCCTGTGCTTAATTAAACATACCTTTCTTCATGAGCTTGCAGGGCACCTCAGCACTTCTCACCTCCTCAGAGCAGCACTTCCTTTTCAGAAGGTTGCACTTCTCAGAAATGAGAAAGGCAGACTCTGATATGGAGGTGAGTTTGTTCTCCCCCTCTGAGCAGTCCCTTTTACTCTCTGTTATTTGTACAGATTTCCTCAAGCTGCCAGAAGTAGTTACATTTTGTTCCTCTTGAACAGGAAAACCCTTTTTCTGTTCCACATTTATCTGTGTAAAGAGAGGATCAACATTAAAAACATCAAACAGCTTTGTAAAGAAAATTAAAAAAAACAAACCCTTTAATAAGTCTTAATATTATAGATTCTTCAGGAAGGACTTTGTAGGCCAAGACACAGCAGTTCAAGAGTTGCTGCATCAGGGTCTGATTTTAATTGAAATTCTTTTCAAAGTAACCCCCCCTAACACACACTTCACTGAATATTTTCAGCCTTTATATATGGCTTCATGGGTTGGTCATGAAACTCGATTCATGCAGAAATTTGACTAAATCTCAGCATGACACATTTTTATCACTTAGCCTATGGAAAATATATATTGTTTGTATCACAATGATTGTAGCAACCATCGTATCAAAACAATCAAAGCAACATGAGTTTTATTCTAACAAAACAGCATAAATGCACAGAAAGTGCACAGAGCTTTCTTCAGCAAGACTGATTTCTTTCGCAAAGGATAAAATGATCATTTACTATCCCACTCTGGTTACAACCTATTAACAGCCATTTCATAAAACATCATTACCTATCAACTTGTCACATCAGCTCCCCAGATGAACATGAAATTACATACTGTAGACTGTGATCAGGAGCTGTGGTGATGCCTAGTATGTAGAGAGATGAGAGAACTGTCCCTCAAATTGACTTGCTTCACTAGGCCCTAGAGGCTCTTTACTACCCATTACTTTTAAGAGCTAAAGACAGTTACAGGTATAGTACATTCTCAATTCTGATAAAAAATTAAGAACAACAGCATAAGGCTTCCGTTAAACAAAGGGAAGAGTCAGTTAAAGAGAATCCAGTAAGTCATATTTTATATATATGCTGAAACTCAGAGAAAAATCTGAGGAAATGCATCATCCAATCTCTCAGAGATGAAAAGCAGAGAAGACTTCCCAATGTGAACATGAAACACATAGCAAAATTAAAAAAATGCATATCAAATTTCTTTACCTTGAGCAACCTCTGTAGATTATGGCTGGTGCCTCCAGATCCCACTGAGTTTAAAAGATTCCCCTTTAATCTAGAGTGATGTGACAACAGCTGCAGGATATCAGGTAAGTGTTCCTGAGCGTTTCCCGGGATGAGTGAAAATAAACTAAGGAGAAGCTGTGATATAAAACAGAATACTTCACTGCTTAGTTCTCTCCTTGTATCCTCTCAGCAAAAAAAGCAAGTAAAGGAACAGCTGAAAGAAGCATCCTCGATTTTTTAGAACCATTTAAAGAGCCTTTTATTCTAGGGTGAAAGCAGAAAGAAATACAGAAATTGATGCAATATAGGCTTTAACGAACAGAAGAGACGTTTTTGGAGTTCAGCGTGCCAGTATGTTATTAACCATTCTTTATGGTAGGTGGCACAAGAGGCCTTTGTCCTCTTGTTTTAGAGTTTAGAGCTCAACAAGAATTATTAACATCTTTCTCAAATACGTTTTTGCTGTGTATCAGAAACTTTCAGTGGAGTTAATTAGTACAGAAAGCACTCATCTCACAGGTTTAATCCAAGTTCAATCAAGTAAATGTCTCTGACACTGTAAGTTGTAACTATTTTAATTCACCTATGTGACAAAAAAAAAAAAAAAAAAAAAAAGGAGGCAGTAGGAAAAAAATGATAGTCTTCACTTGCTATCAGAAAATAAGCACATCAGTATCAACTAGCAACTTATAGCCACTTGTACTACAGTACAACTCATCAGATGATTAGTCAAGGGAAAAAAAAAATGCTGAATGGAAAATTCATATAGTTTAAAAACTAATTTCAGCATATTACTGGGGTGATCCTGCTGATGCATGAGAAAGCCACATGATAGCTAAGATTTCTTCTTAAAGGCAAAAGGATTCCACAAGACCATACTCTGTCAAAACTAAGGTGGACGGACAGCGAATACAAACAGAACGTCATAGCTGCACCTGAAGAATTTGATAAAAAATAGTCTGTCATTGTTATGCAAACAGGCTTGGAAAAGACCCAATGAAATACTACATCATGGATGAACTCTGTATTTGATAGGCTTGTATGCAATTCTTTTAGTTGCAAGAAGCATAGTTTTCCTCAGAACCCCATGGCTCAGAAATAAGCTGTCTTGTATAAGGCTCTTTAGAGTCTGAATTTAGAAACATATCTGTTTGTTCTTGCTTTTCTTGCTCTAGCACATAGGAAGTCTCCCAGCATGACTATGAGAACAAATCACGATACAATGACAGTGAAAGACTGTATGGAACATGCATAAAAAACCCCACCCAACCAAAAACCCAAACAAAAGAACAATGACAGAAAATCACACAGGAAATGGAAATCTCAACCACATACAAAATACGATAAAAGTCTGATTGCAATACAGCCATGTAGGCCATACTTTCTCAGTTACCTGTGTGAACAGAGCTTTACTGCAAGAATTCTACTGTGCTTTTAAAAAGCCTTTCATGTCAGGGCCTGACGCTTCCCATCCCACCAACCACAGACGAAAGCATGAATTCACTACCATAAAAAAAAAAAAACTCAATAAAATGAAGGTAAAGAATAATAACTACTACATTCTTATTCTCATAACCTATTCTCGCTGTGATGCTAAGTCATTTGGCAACAAGAACAAAAAATGGTCAAAGGTGAAAACGCCAATTCATGCCAGGAAAGGAAGCCGTAATTAACTCTTAAGAGGTGTACAAAACAGAACTAATGGTTTTCACCAATCCTCTTTAAAGGGAAAGGTGAAAGATTTCACAAACTGTGACTTAGGCTGCAGGTTTACTGCAGATCTGTTATGTTGCTTATTTAACATTAATTATTAGCAGCCTTTGAAACTGTTTAAAAACAGATCTCTTCCTTCGCTGAGTGATCCTCTTCCTGGTCCCTTCATGTGCTGAAACTCGGAGCAATGCATAAGGGCTGCAGGCAGAGAGCTGCTGCTCCCAAGTGGAGCTGGAAGGGTGCTGCGTGTTGCTTTCTACCAGTCAATGGCCTGATAAAACATTAAATAGCAACTCCCCCTCTTTTGTGCTCAGTAATTGCTAATATGTTGCCAAGCTAGGAAACAGATTAGAAGTTTGATTATAGGCAATCATAATAGTCCGTGGGTGGCGATTATCAGCAACTCCGTTTTATTTCGATTTTGCTGATGCTCATGATTACATGAGTAACTGTTTCCACAGTGTCTGCTTAATGTTTTCTTGCCATCTCAATCAATTTCAAATATGGCAATGGATAAAATCAAAATTTCAACAATGCTCTATATTTATCTCCCCAGCCAGCCCTTTGCAGTATCTACTGAAGAGAGACAGACAAGAGAGACAAGAGAAAGAGAGAGATAAAGAGTGAGGAGAAAAAGCAAGCGTGTGCGCGAGATGAGCAAAAGAGCAAGAGAGCGTGAGACAAGATAAAGAGTGCGTGCAAGAGACGAGAGTGAGCGAGCAAAGGCAAAGAGTGAGTGAGTGTGCCTGTGAAGGGAGAGAGAGCAGCGAAAGAAAGAGAGAGAGCACACGAGACGCAGGAAAGGGAGTGAGCACGAGGCAAGAGATTAGAGAAAAACAAAAGGCAGAGAATTCTTATCCTTCTCTATGACAGATCACTGAAGATGATTAAGGAGGTCTGGACAGTTTCAGAACTCACCTTTTGAGCCTCAGATTTGGCCATCTTGTTCCCAGTATCTAGAGCAAGGCAGAACAGAAACTCTCTTAAAGCTTCTTCTATTTTTCCCAGATTAGCTAATGCTTGTCCTTTCCTTAAGTGACCCTGAAACAAAATATATCCACAGTTGCAGCTTTTGCTCCTTTTGCTGTGAGGATATTCAATTAAAACGAAATGAAATCACAGAAGCTCTTTCCAGAAAAGAGAAAGGCAGACAAAATTCGTTACAATAGTCTCCTATACCTTGATACCAACAGCGGCTGGATTTTTAACCACAATAGTCCTGAAAATTCTTCGAATACACAGACTTTTACAGGCGGGAACAAGATATTCCCTAACTCCAGTAAGTACAGCTCTCCCAGATCACTGACACATTTGGACCTTGAGGAATCCTATAATCTGTCTTGGAAAAAATCTACTTTCCCTATTAATCTCCTAAACTAGTGATTATAAAAATGTTTGTTTTATATATTATAGCTTAAAGAAAAATATAAGCACAGCACTCAGTTTTTAAGGACAGATCATGAGCTTGAGACTCCTCCACGTCAAAGACAAATAGCGTTCAGTAACTTATCCTCCAGGAAGGGCCTGCATTGCTTACCACTCTCTTCCCTCACACCAGAAAACAGAAGAATATCATAGTTGAGTGTCTAAGTCACAGGAGTCAAAGAAGTTACAAGACTTAAAGCAGCTCTCAAATTCACAACTCCTCGAACAACCTAACGGCTTTGTAACTGGTGCAGCAAAAAGGTTTTAAAACAAACTACAACTGAAGTCAGAACTTACTTTCAACCAGTATGGCTGGAGTCTGCATGCTGTTTCTGCATCATGCAATGCATCTTCACAAGCTTTCAAAGTAGAGTTGATCTGGGACCGGTTGCTGTATAGTAAGTGGTCATTTGGAGCTGCAGTAAACAGAAAAAAAACCTGACTAATTAGAATTGTTTAAAGAATAGTTACATAAGCTTTATTCCCTACATTTTTTTTTGAAAAAAAGCATGCTGCTCCTCCGAAGTTATATAAAAAACAATCCAACCCAAAATATCCATTCTTTAAATAACTACGTACTAAATCAAACACGGCAACCTCTTTGGGCTACTCCAGACAAAATGTCAGCTACGTATTATATAACTGCAGGGAACATTGCATAAATAAATGCTGAGACATTCGTACAATAAATTACCAGCCCGGACAGAGGATCAGATGGTTCGTGGAAACGTACAGGGAACATTTACGGTGGCAAGAGCGATGCTCTCGCAGTGCAGGCAGAAGTTTCAGAATTACGCAGTGCTCCAGCAGCGGAGGCAGGATGATCTCCGCGACCCGCGCCGCGCCGCGCCACCACGGGCGGATTCTCGCGTTTGATGGCACATGCCCATCGCTCACGTGAAGCCCTCACCAGTTTGCCTTTGCTTTCCCTTGACCGCACGCAACAGCGGCTGCCTGTTCTCGAACTAGGCTAGGACCGACGCGGCCGAAGTTTTCGCGGCGCGACCCGCCGCAGCGGCGCCGCCTCCGCGGGGCCCGCCGGGGCGCGGCGCGGCGCCTCCTCCGCCGCCCTCGCCCCTCTCCGGCCCGCCACGGCGGGGGAGCCGCGCGGGACGCGCCGGGCGCCGCCGCCCTGTTCCCTCGGCGCTTACACAACCGCCCCGGGAGGGGGGCAGGGCGCCCAGGCCCCGCCGCCGGCCACGGGCTTATGCAACGCGCTGCTCTCCTGACCCAGTTTCGCTCCGCGCCGCGGAGCCCCCCCGGCGCCGGCGCCCCCGCGGAGCCCGTTACCTAAGCTGACCGCCTCGTTGTACTTCTGCAGGGCAGCCTGTAGCTTCTTCTCCTTGTACAAGAGGTTCCCTTCGTGCCTGAGCCGCGACGCCTTCACTTGCCCGGGGAACCACTTGGCCAGCAGGTTGCTGAGGATGACGTTGACCCGCAGGAGCTGCCCGGCCGCCGAGCCGCCCTCCTGCCTGCACAGGACGCAGCGGGCCTCGGCCGCCCGCTCCCTCTCCAGGCACTTTTTGCAGAAGGTGTGTCCGCACGGCAGCGAGACGGGCTCGAAGAGGAAGCCCTGGCACTTGCGGCACCTGAAGACGTCCCACTCGCGGGGCTGCAGCAGGCTGGCCGCGCCGCCGCCGCCGCCGCCGGGGGCGGGCAGCCCCTCTTTGATCCGGATGCTCTGCGCCAGGCACTCCACCAGCCTGCCCAGCTGCTCGGCCCGCAGCTGCCGGTGGCGGGACGCCAGCTGGTAGAGCTGGAAGGCGTCGTGCAGCCTCCCGCCGCGGGCGAGCGAGTCGGCGCGCCCCAGCAGC
>NW_028186756.1:4138835-4165148 GCF_003343005.1 Rhea americana
GAGCCGAGTGACTCCGAGTGGAGCCGAGCGGGCGCGGGCCGGGCCGGGCCGGGCCGGCGGCGGCTCCGCGCCTAGCGGGGTTTGACCCACTGACCTACACAGCGCGCATCAGCGCCGCTCTCGCCGCTCTGGGACCGCGGCCGACGGTAAGGGGGGGCCCGGCCAAAGCCATCCTGCCCGAGCGGGGACGTTGCGGGGTTTAACGGTACGCTTAGCCCCTGTCCTTAACCAAAGCGATGGAGCAGCGAGGCTGCTCTGTCAGCCCATCGTGCTGTTCCGGACAAAGAAACAGAAAATTAGAATGAAAATGCCGTGTTTGGTCATGGATAGCTATAGCTACCGCCACCAGGGTCTAGCTAAAAAGCATGGGTCTTACCGTGCACATAAGCACATACCCACCGATTTTCTTTATATGAAGGCATCTATCTTGTGTAACGCTTTGGGCTAAATGTAATCAAAGGAAGGATTCTGGAAGATTAAGAAAGTTACCTGTGCTACCATATAAATACCTCTGCTAGTAGTTAGAACATGGACAGGAGCAGTTGTTTCAAAGTTGTCTGATCTTCTGCTTGCAGTTTTACATGACTCTTAGACCTTGCTTCTAGAAATGTCCACAATACACATACATCTATTTTCAAAGACTAAAAGTATAGGTCACTTTTCACACAGTCTTAAATCCGCTGCAGAGTTTGAAATCCCTGAGGATATCCTGTTAGTAATACTAATGGCCTCCTCCCAAAGCTGGAGAGGGGCTGAAGGAATTCACTTCCCATTTCTTACAGAAGTGCCCAGACTTCCAGCCTACACTGTATTATAATGTAAGCAGGTATTAAGGGACAGGCCCTGCCTTGAGGGGTTTAAATACACAACACAAGAGATGGAAGGAGGGAGAGGTAACATGACTTTTGTAAGAGCTTATTTACAGAAGATGCTTGAGAAAGTTCAGATGAACTTAAAGTGAGTAAGATTCAGAATATAAGCGACTAAGTCTTCATATTATACACCTTAATAAGAAGAATTTAGTGATATAAGCTAAAGATTTGGCTTACAGAGAAAGTCAGATGTATACCTGGGAACTGAAACCAGCTATCAGACCTTTTAGTTGTCTTTGATTCCCATGGTGCTAAGATACTTTGCACTGGTCACTGTCTCCGGCGCTCTTCAATCTTAAAAAAACAAGGCGCACACACTAACTGTTGCAGCTAAGCAAGTTCTTTAATTAAAAAAGAAAAAGATTAATGGAAGAGCAACTGTTTCACTAATTCTCTCTGCCATCAGTTATGTCAGGCAACCATCCAAAGTGCAGTACAGCCTGCTATCAAATAGTTCAAAGAAAAAGGTAGGACAGTTAGGTTAAGAACTTATGTTAGTTTCAATTAAGCAATGGTTCAGAACAGTTGGGGGAAAAAAAAACAGCACATCTGCTCAGAAGTCTATGCTATGCTTAAAAAAAACCCACACCACAACTTTCCTTCCCATCAAACCCAAACTTGTTTACTGGGCATAGACACCTTGTTTTCCAACTTCCAGACCAAAAAAAAAAAGTTATATATATAAAATCCTTAACAAAAGGAAAATGTTTCCTTGTAGCCCTGAGGTTGACAGTTGTCTCAATTGCAAAACTATAGTCTCAGCAGCCCTTCTGTGTGCTATTTTATAACCATTGTCCTGAAAACCACGATGAGTCAAAGCCTATTCAAGCGAGGGAAAGTGACATAACCACTGGTTACCAGCAGCAATGCAACCACAATCTCTCTATCAGGGATATGCCAACAGTATTTACATAGTTACATAGCACATAGTTAAGAAGTAAAAGTCATAGTATAAAAGGGGAGGTAGTAGCGCTACATGAATTCAAAGACAGGGAATGGAAATAGATTATCACAGAAAATTTAATCAGGGTTTGTGCTCTGAAATGAACTTCAACAGGATTATTTACAATGTGTGAAAGTGTCTGCAAGGCTAGCTAAGTCTGATCACTTGGGACTAAAATGAGTCTCAAGCACTGTGAAATGTACCTCTGGGAATTTTTGTACACCACTAGGAACGCAGCTGAAACATTTCAAAATAAAAAGGCAGCTATGCATGTGAACTATAGTGGTAGGAGCTGTATGCTTACAAGGAGTCAGAACACCGACTTTTACCCCAAGCCAGAAAACAGTTAAATACTTATGGATGGCCTATGGAAAAACACTGAGACTCCTTAGGAAAGAAACCAGCTGGTACTGCCTCTACTGGTTCCTGGGATTTGTGTTGTTTGGTAAATGTTAGTAGTGTGTGGGGTGTAACAGGTACAGAGTGAGCCTTACAGTCACTAACTTCAAAGAATTTTAACCTAAGCTACATCTGCGCTGCTCACCAGAACTCAAACTACCACAAAATACTTGGTCCTCACATCTGGCTAAGCTCTACAAATATTACATTAGCAAAAACAGCTGTGTAAGAGTATACACACTCAATCCAGTTTTGATTTTTTTGTATAGCAGATCCAGAAAGCACAATTCAGACCTTTCATACATTCATGAATCTGGAGCAGAAGGGGGTCATAAGGTGCACTTGATTAGAAAGCGAAAAAGGCAAACCCATACCTATCTGTATTGTTCATGAGATCAAGAATTGATTTATCCTTCACTTAAAAAGAAAAAGCTAGGAGGTGACTCACTCTGCAAAAGCACATCTCCCTTGTATGATTTTTTTTCCCCCCACAAAGGGAGGTTTAATTTCTTCCTTTTAATGACAATGAGCACAATACCAATCTTCTTCCAGCAGTTAATGACTGGCATAACAGACAGTATGAGAACATGACTACGTTCTTGAACTTTCTTCTAGATTTATAACCTGTATCATAGTTGAGACCACAAAACCAATCAACAATTCTATTTTTTCTCCCTCTTTTATACAATTAACTGAAGTGTGAAATTCTGACCTACTAGTCATCATGACAAAGCTCCTTCTGCACTAGAAGTAGGGATGTAGAAGTCATATAACAAATAAAACCACAGATGGCTTTTTATTTTCATGCACTCTGCACACACTGTAATGGTCGATGGGCAAAAATAGTTTTGGACTGATGGCCCATGGAGTTCAGCCAATTAAAAAAAAAAAAAAAAAAAAAGAGAGATCTGACCATTATAGCAGCTGTACTAACTCATGGTCAGATAAATAACAGAAAGTCAAGGGATGCAAATTCTTCTGTATTATTTTGCCATTGAATCTCTGAATGATTTTTGGCAATTATTTTCAACTCTCCTAAATACTGCCTAACTCTGTAACTAGTCCTCCATGCATGGGGCATCTCTCTACTATTATATATACACATTATTTACATTGAAAAAACAATCAAGTTTTTATCTTAAATATATTCTAACACATTAATCTTGAGAGAAAAGGTATAACAGAGAACTTTATATCCACATTATGTGGTTAGAGATCTGCAAGAATTAAAACATTCACAAATGTATTAGTCATTTTAAATAAATACACAGCACCACCAAACATAGAAAGCAACTGGAGCACTGGGGTTTTGTTTTTCAGGGAAAACCGCAAATAGAACCTATGAAAGGTCCTTGTTACCAACTGATCCGTGAACAGTGTGTAGTAAGAAAGAAGCGGTGCCCTTTTCATGTAAGCCTCCTATCTTCAAAACTGACAACTGACTAGTGATCAGCTTGACAAGACCTTGGGACTGACACTGTAAGCATCCCATTCAAATTCCATCTTCCACTGTGTGTTAAAGAAAGGGGAATTCAGAGTGTGTCCCTGAGGCGTAACTAAACCTCAGGTAATTTGGATAAAATAAGTTCTCTTCAGACATACCCAGATTTTGAGGTGGTTATTTTTGTTCTATATTGGAAGTTAAAATATTCCATAATTCGCATTCCACATTGAATTTTTGACTTGGAAGCAAGAAAATGTTTGTGCTGAACAACAATTAATACATAATTCACCATGCAATTCTTAGAAAGCTAACAATAACTTGAACATATATATTTTGTCAAAAAATCAAGAAATTCCCAATAGCCATTTTGATGACAACTGAATTGTTTTTACTAAAAAGCTATTCTGCCAAAAACAAACCCCAAATTAACTGCTTCTTTAAGTACAAAATAATGAAAGTGCTAAAGGTTTTTGTACCCTTCAGTGTGCATAGTAACTTCCAATTACAGTAAACTTAGTGTATGACAATACAGACTTTAGACTAAGGAACAGGAGGAAACCAGTTCGGAAGCCTTTCCATTTCTGTAGAACATAGGTGATTGCTGTTAGGATATCCATGAAATGAATATATTTTGCATAGATGGTAGAAGTATTTATGGATTATTTTATTTTGACCAGTAGAAAATACTTTGTAAATGTCTTTAGCAATGTTAGAGGTCATTTTATGCCCATACGGTTTTTAGTTTGTCTTAAAAGACTTAACTAATGGTCTCAGTTGAGATATCTTTTCAGTTCAAAGCCACATAAATCTAAACATTCAGAAGGGATAGGCAATAACAGGGAATATAAGAACATAATATTTTGTTCACAGTTTGTGATAATACAGTTCCAGTAAGATGATGAACAAACTTCATGAAAAAAAAATTAATGTAATGTACAGTCCAGCTGAAGCCATATTACAGGACCTAACTCCTTTTTATTTGCTATGGTATGATCTGAATACAGTAGTTAAGATACAGTATGGGCCAAGCCTGGAGGTGGCCTATTAAGACAACAAATGGAAAATCCAGCTTCATAACTGTTCAAAATCCTGGCTGATAGATTTAAAACTACAGGCCAAATTGTCACACAGATTTGAAAGGTTTTTCTGGACACCTCAGCTATTTGGCTGTTTGAACACTGAACTGTGACCCACTGATCTAGCACCAGATAAAATAGTAATTAGAAGAAACTAGATCTAAAAGGAACTGCTCTACAGTATTACAGGAAAAGGATAAGAATTCTTCAAGTCTGATGTTTTCTGCTTGGTTCTACCCACAACTTGTTTTTTGAATAGCCCATGGCTTTACCTATGTTAATACTACCCTGGGACAGAAATTACCATTCAATAAGTAGGTTTAGAAACATATTTATTAACCTGTAGGCATGCTGTGCAGTGAGTCCTTAATGATTTTCAAGTAAAATAAAAAGTATCATTACTTTGGTTGCAGAGATGCTTGAGAGAGACTGCTCCCTACTATTGGTTCCTACCCAATTCGTGTACTTTAACAGGGGAAAGAAGGCCTAGCTTTTTAAGCATTCTTGGTAAAATTGTAATATGGTTTAGAAGCAGCAATATGTATCATTTTACCATCAAACACTGTTTTCTAGCCAATACCTAAACTTTTCAGAAGTCTCCAGCAGTATCGAGAAGGCACAAAAGTGACAACTGAAATCATACTGGAGATACAGAAACACTATGAAGCCAGCTATATCTTCTTCTAAATCATGGCTATTCAAAGGACAATAAGCTTCCTACCCATCCACCTAGTGAAGCTAGTAAGGACATTTAGTCCTTACTAGGTTTGGACTGATCAGGTCTTTCTTTTCAAGAAAGAGACAGTATGTTCTCAATACTGCCCTTGCTATACTGCCTTCTCAGTAATGTTACTCTGAATTCTTCAGATACCTTGATTCATTCCAACAGAAACTCACACTGAAGTCCAACATCACACTAAAGTCTTTTTATGCCTGCTGTGATTCTTAAAATCCAAGAGCCAAGTCATCCCCTCCCACATAAACACCTGTAAAAGTGTAAAAGGCCTCTCAAATCCACAGTAATTTCAGTAGTATTCTGTGTGGAGTGAGGTGAATAAAGGAGAGTTCTGCAATCAAAAAATGAAAGCGAAATACAGGTGGTACTACCACTGAGGCAGAAACCCAGCATGCAGCTACAATAAGCTACTGCTTAAGAACAACAGTGCTGCATGCACTAGTTGTGCACAAGTTCTTGGGCCTATGTGCTACGTTGTCTTTGTGCTGTTGCTTAGTCTCGATATCTCTGCTGCTGGGGGGTGGGGATGGGGGCAGGGAACTCATTCAGGCACTGAATTAGGAATCCATCCTTTCTTGGCAAAGCCCTTAGGGATATACTTGTGGTCCCTCTGAGTTTTAGTAGGACTTAAAACATATGCTTCAAGTTAAGCAAGTGCTTCTGAGCTTTACTGATGGGCAAAGGAGCTTCAGCCCATGCTTAACTGTTTTCTTGACCTGAGAGCTTGGACATTCTCATACCTGTTACATCCATCCCAGTGGCTGTATGCAACCTCTTCATCTTGGGATCTGACTTGCACTATTAATGAGTATATAGCTGCAGTGGTCTACAAGGTTACTGCTCCTGCTGTTTGCTATCAGCTCAGTGCCAGAGGCTTCTGCCCTGTAATAGAGTCAGATGATTCAGTTCACATCAGACATAGGAAATATGTGAAACAAGAGGCAGGCACTTAGATCTAAGAGATTACTGCTTTTTAGCCCATTCCGATCAACCAGAGCAAGGTTTAGATTACACCTTTCCACTTCTGCAATTCCATAGAATTGGTTCTGAAAGCTCAATCCATATTTCTTAATGTGCCTCTGGTTTCCTTCAAAATTACCATTAAAAAAATGTATATGTACCTCAGTCACTTACGGAGAAGCCAGACAGCAATTTTACTTATGCAAAACTCAATCAATTTCATATTTGTCATACTAGAATGGAGGATTTATTTTATTTATTATTATTATTATTTTTGAGACACTGCAGAGCTTTCTTATGATACACATTGATGGAGTTTCCGGTAGCAGGCTTTTGAAAATAATTAGAGTGATGAATCATAATCAGGAAGAAATGGCTCTTACATCTATTAAGACAGTTATTTAAAAAATGTTTTGATGAATCATGCAAAAATGCTCACAAACAGGATTATAGTTTTTCATCAATATATTTCTTGTTTTTCCCAAGTCTTAAGAAAAGAGCTGGTGCTTTTAACAGTTGAATTGAAAAAAATATTTACAGCAGACATCATAAATGCTACACTGCAATTTAGAAACAGCACCTTTTTGCCAGTCTGCTTTGCCATTCACAAACCTTGCTGAGGGTTTCAAATCTGTAACCTCCCATTTTCAAAGTGTTCAGTCTTGGATCTTCAGTATGCTTCTTTTTTCCAAATCATTCATTTCTTTCAGTATAAGGGCAACATTGTATCTCAGTTCTTGAAACTTTGCAACAGGCACCTGAAATAGAAGATTTTAGAAAACATGAAGGATGTTAGAAATTTTGCTTAAGGTATACCTATGGACAGGGAACATCCCACAGTGTCAGCCCAATCTCTCTCAAAATGAAAATTTTTTAGACTTCAGACAAAAAACTTGAGTAAAGGAAATTCAGTTAATTCAACTAAACCATCTTTGCCCACTGGAGTGGGAAGAGAAGGAGAGTAGGAAAAAGATTAATTCTATCAATACTGAAACAATGTTCCCAAGGAGTTACATCTGTACATTGTAAAACCAAACCCTCTCACATCTTCAACAGGCCACAAGTTTGAAAGCACCACAAAAAGGTAGCTAAAAAGAATGGACAAAGAAAGGGAGTCCATAGAATCATTTGTTGAAAGAGCTAAAAAGATTTTCTATGACTTTTCCTTTGAAAGTGTGTGGTCATGCAATAAAAGCAAGAATAGAGGGCAAGAGGCAAGTTACAATTTTTTCAAGAGGATTTATATTGCAGAAAATGGGAGATACATGCTAGTGATCTAATTGCTCTAGAGAACATACCAAAATGCACAAAAGCATCTTTCATAAGCAATACAGCACAGGAGAAGCAAGAGAGCAAGCTCCCCAAACTAGTGAACAACAGAAAGAATGAAGTGACAGGAAAGTCCTGTGCAAAGTGTGGTGCTGAGTACCACTGCAGCTTTTTAAAGCTAGCAGTGATGCTTGCTAGAGAAAAATATGAAACTCAGTGATACTTCCAATAGTGTAAGAGTAACGAGTTTTCACTGTCTGACCAAAAAAGGAAAAACTGTATCATTCTACAGGACAGGAGTTTTTAAATGACCAGGAAGAGAATGAAGTTTGAGAACTTGAGGTTTACACTATAATAGTCAGTTAGGAGAGCATATAAAACTGTGCTATTGCTTACAAGCTGCTCATTTACATTGGGTCATTTTAAATTTGTTTTACTGTAAGTTAGGAAAAGAATTCCTTTATAATTTCATAAACTGGAACTGCTATGACCTCCACAAAGCCTTTTATTTTTTCTGACTTTTAAAAAGCCCCGAAGTTGTTTCAAGTTTCATGTAAGTTATGTTCAGTTTGTTTGCCTACACCTCTGTTGCAGGGCAAACAGGAGTTTAAAAAAAAAATACGCAGTCCACAGCTCTGCTTTAAGTAGGGAACCACTGCAGGTTCCATAACTGGGTTGTTAAACTCTGAACAAGCTGAGGGAGGAAGACTTGTTTGTACAGAGGGAAGCTCCTAACTACCCTGTCTTTGACCAGCTTTCCTTCCTGAAGTTCTAAAAAAAATAAATCACCTCCTATTAGAGTAGCTGTTAAACAACAGCTACAAAAAAAAAAGTGACTGGGTGAACAGAAGCAGTAAATAAAGGTGTTTCAGAGGTGGTCTGTCTGCATGTTGAAGGCAAGTTTTCTGTGCTTAATACTGTACCATCAGGTATGGAACAATTCTACTGGATTACACACTGCATTTTCTATGTTGTCTGATGCAAGGAACGAATTCCTCTGGAATGTAAAACAATGGCTGCTATGGTAAAGGAAGAGTGTCTTGGATTGGAAGGAGAGACAAAGATACTCTGGAGCATCATGGAGGCTACAGAAATCTCAGACAAATCCTAGACATACTGCTTGTCCAAACTCACAGGAGGAAAAAAAAAAAAAATCAAAGCAAGAGGGAGACTATCAAGGAAGAGACTTATTAGCAACCTCAGGAGCAAAGGGAACAGGCACTACTCCACATAGCTGCCATAGCTACCTGAGATAAGAGCACCAGGAATTCTTTCATGAGGAAGCTCATTTTGTTAGTAAAGGGCTTGTCAGTCTCAGTAAAAGGTTTGATTAAGAGGCTAATGTGAAGATGTGAGGCTAAAGAGAAGATGAGCTTTAGGTAGGAAAAGTGATGTTGCTGCAACTCAGTTGTAAGTGCTAGGAAAGTAACTGGACAAGTGGATAGCAGGCATTTATTCATGCACAAATTGCAAAGCAAAGATCATCAGCTTTCTCAAAGGTTGAGATACGGTCAGGTTGCAGAAATACAGTCTGTTCTCTGTGGATCATGCAAAAATTGTACCCATAGTCATTATTTCACTTGGAAGAGACTCAACTGGAGTGAAGGGGGGGGAGGCAGAAGATTAATGGACTTTCCTTTACCACTGCAAGCCTGAGAAGCCAAATGGATGGAACAGCCTACTTAGTGCTGTTAAAATCTGAGAGCACATGTGAGCACAGGCACAGATAGAGTAGTGCAGTGCACAAATGCATGTGCTGGCATGGGTACCCACTGCAGTCTAGCTGGTCCCATGCTGTTCTGCAGAGCACAGGCTACTTTACTCTGCTTTTGTCTACCCTGAAGACACAGTTCTGTTGACAGTCTCCTACCATGCTTCTGCCAAATGTGGCAGAGATATCAGTTATGTGAGAGTAATCCACCATCTGATTTGCAATTTCCATACGGATCAGAAACGCATAAAAAGTCAAAGAAGCATCATGCTCTTTTCCCTTATGACATATATGCTACAAAACTCAAGATGCTGCAATACCTATTGCTCTTTTAAAATCTTGTCAGTAAACTCACTATAATAAAAAAGATTGAACAGCGCAAGTTCTCTATGTAACACAGACATTTTAAAACTGCTCATAACAATTATCTTCTGGATTTACAATTTCACATTAGCTCTGTTAATTAACAGAACATTCTGTACGTATCTGAATGAAAGGAAACTACAGAGATGAAGACTATGGTTGTTTGCATATGATACTTTGAATTAAAACAGATTTATCCTAAAGAGGTAATAACTGTAGGAAGTACGCTGACTGGGTACAGAAATCCTGTTTACAGTCAGATCTTTGGTATCTAGGCCTAAGCGGCAGCAAAGAGCTAATCTAAGAGTGTGCCACATGGCTTGGCAGATATCTACAATTCTGCAAGCACTGGCCAGGCTCAGCAACACATTGCTGCTGCAGAGTAGCTCCAGCAAAGGATCCTTTCTTCACAGACTTAAAAGTTAACAACCACCCAACCAAGACCAAGAGTTGACATTACACACCAGGAAACAAAGTCCCAGATCAAAGCAATAAAGCAGATAGGGTAGTTTTTATTTTCATAAGTGAAACTCACTGTGCTGTAAAGGGTTAATTTGATATCCATGGCACCATTTAAGTTCCATGGAAGCCATTAAACAGGACTTAAGTGCTGCTTAGCACTTCCTTCACGCAGAAGAGAATTTGATCTTCTGTGAAATGATGCCTTAACCATTTTGCAATGTAGCACAGAAATTATGCCTTCCTCAACAGCTGTCTTCTTGTGAAACATTGTAACAGTAAAGTCATTCCACTTCTTTCAGCCCACAGCCCTTTGGTGTTTCCTCCAGACTACCACTAATTTATGAACTGAAGCCAAAAATCTTTAGACTCCAAATGTAATGCCTGTTGTGCACTGAATTCCTGTATGCACCACCATTTATTTATAGAACAAATAGCATTCCTTCTCAAAGGTTAAAAATATGGATGAGTTTATGCCATTTTCTGGCAAGCCATTATGTACAGTGTCATAAATACTGCCACTGACTAATTTTGAGGTAAAAAGCACAGAGGTGTTTTACTTCCTTTCTACCAGCAAGGTCTATACTGAGAAAAACAAAACAAAACAAAACTACTTCTGCCACAGAAGAGAATGTTGTCAGATAGGAGGTTTAGTAGTGCATCATACATTATATAAAATACCCTGGTAATTTTTCTGCTATCAAATACCATCATCAGGTCTTAAGGTTAAAGTTGATAACAAAACTAAGATTTAATCAAATCAGGTATTATGGAACATTGATTAGTATTCTTCTAACAAATGAGGTTTCAGCAAAGCATGCCTAGGAACAAGATATGAAATTATTTTGGTTGTTATTTGGTTATATATTGTGTGTGGCTACACTGAACTTGGAGGATTCCAAAGCGAACTAACCAATGATAATTCATTGTTTACAAAAGCTTTAACATTTTATATAGTAATTCAACTTTCTAAAAAGAACATCAAGTGGTTTCTTTTATTTATTAGAGCAATCAGACTTACTTCAAAACGATGAGCTGTCCCATCTGAAAGCTTCAGTAGCATTAAAATGGATGGTTGAAGTGCACGGGCCAATGAACTGAAATTAGTTACATTATTAGTATAACAACATATATTGGCAGTGTGATCAGTACAACATTATGCATTAACAATTTAAGATGTTCATGTAGGCTTTACACAGAACATATGAATAATTCCAATTATACAGTCATATCTGGCTGAATAGGAGACTCAGGAACACAGAAGTCCTGTCCAATTTACTTCAGTACTGACACTAAAAAGAATTCTTTATTGTTTAATAATTGCAGTCTTAAGAATATTTTCATTTTAGATAACAATCAATTTAGTGGAACTGTGGTAGGAGTGAGAGCTGACCAAGTACTACTACCAGTAAAAATAATGCATGCTCTTTTCTTGTGCAGTTTTCCCTATTGCTTTAACCCTTCCCATCCCTTCATGCTCTCAATTGCCATCTCAGCAGGGGAATAAAGCTCTTCCAGACTTCATCCTAAATTTGTACATTGCTATTTTATTTGATGACCCAAAGAGGGGAAATGAGTCATTCTTGTGCAGCTTCCATCAACGGATGCTGCCAAAGCCTGCTCAGGTACTGACAGGCATTAGAGCTGGAAGCCATACCTCTTCTCAGAGGCTGCTGCTGGATGATAAACAAGAATTCCCAGAGGGAGGCTGGTTGGAAAGGAGTGTAAGAGGAAGGAAAACAGAAAAGGAAAATGCACTATTCCTGTGTTGCTTAGAAAGTGAATCATAGGATTTGCTTGCAGCTTGCAGGCATTGTGCCTAAGGGCATTTATCTGTACATTTTGCTCTCTTACAGGTAAAGATTTTTTTGTGTGGCATTTATAGCACTGCTTATCTGTGAGTCAGCTGAGCTTGTAGCCATCACAATTTTCACTTAGAAGCTTTTTGTTTGATTTCAGGCAGACTATCCCCAATCACAATGGGTGTCTCAGCTGTAACAATGAGGAAACTATACCTTCTCTTTTGTCCAGTTATTCAGGAAGACAATAACTACTCACCTATGCTAACAGTTAAACATACTGACACAGATTGGATCATCTTCCAATTTCTTTCATTCTGGTCAGTCTTGGTTAGACCTAGACAAAGACCAGAAACTGCACAGATAACAGGCTTCTATTTCTTTATGGCTGTAGCCAAAGATCCATCTCCTAGCTGTCTCTGCTGTGGCAGATGGCAAGAACTTGCTCAGAGGACAAGGGGAGCAAGAAGCTGCAGAGACAGGCAGGATGATCAGAGGCCTTTATTCCTGTTTTATGAAAGAAACTAGGAGGTAGATCAATGATAAGTGCATGAGTATGGCAATGTAAGGGTGCTCTTCTGAAGCCCCCCCCTTCTTTTTTTTAAAGAGACTACAGCAGACTAAGGTTCATGAAGTCATTTTAGTTAACACATGTGCAACATACAAATGATAGCCTATTGGAAAATCTGAACAGATTATTTCCCTCCCCCAGTGAAACCAAAAGCTTGGCTGGCTGGCTAGCTGGCTGAGGTTCAACCCATCTAATTGCTTCCATCATCTGAGGCCTGGCTGAGTTGTCTCAGCCCATCAAGTTTTAAACTGTTGAAAGAGGGACTCAGAATTTGAGTGAGATGTTCAAGCAGAGGTTTTAGAGATCAAAGCAAACAAGGGGCATAAAAATGTATCAGCAGAAGATGGAGACAGCAGTTGACATATGTGCAACAGCAGCAGCTTTCTGCATTTAGCTGACCTCCACACTGTTTTAAAAATTCCCTCTGTGTCTTACCATTTAATGTTGCATGCAAAATCCTAATGGCAAGATGGATTTTAACACTATTAACATTTTAAGCAGCACAAGTCAGTTTAACATTGGAAAAGTCTTTTCTGTGGTCATGCAAGACTCCTTTCTTTACCTTGTGGATATCGCCACATCCACTCTCCACTTAAAGTCCTGGACACTTGGCAGCCTACTTCGTGTCAGAGCTGTGCCTTCAAAAACAGGTCGTCTACCAAGTAAATCAGAAATGGGAGATTAAAATGCAAATTCATAAAAGAAACAACAATCCACAGAGAAAAGATTCCTCACAAACCTAGATGGAGGTGATTTCTCTTCTACCTCTATACTCATTTAGAGAAGCTTGAATAGGTGGAAGTTTTGTACATTTAGGATGTTTGTGCTCAGATTACCTTTCATCCTATGCTTAACTATGGTCCTCGTTAAAAAAGGAGACAACGCTACTCTGTAATTCCAGTAAACTGAGGTCACTGTAGAGTTGAGTAAGAATCATCGTAGTGGCTGGCATATCTATTATTTCTAATGAAACCAGGATACAGAGATCTTCATGCAAACCCAGCACAGACAGCAGGAAGAAACAAGCAGGAACAAAAGATAGATGACCAGAGCAAAAATGCTGGAATAAGCTCACTGTGCTCCTTCAGCAGAAAGCACCTAGTATTAGCTAGCAGCAGAGTTTTAAGTATAATGATATGAGAATGTACTCTGAGGCATATAATAAAGAATCACATAGGGATCTTTGCTAAATCTAACAAACTTTACAAACTAAGTTCCTTCCTCACTGCTAATCCCAGCAAAACCTTTAAGATTTTTGTCTAGTTTAAGCCAAGACCTTCATTTATTACTCATACTGCAGCAAGATTCAGGCTCATCAAGCCTTAGTTTATTTCTATTAGGAAATGCAGTTGACAGTGATTAAACTTCAGATCCTTGACAGTCTTTAAAATTTTAATAGCATCTTAAGCTCCTGGTAAGTAAACAAGCCAAATCTGATACAAAGACATAACAGTCAAACGTTTTAAGGTATACATACAGAAATATCTTCAGAATGAGATCACAACTCTGGTCCATTAGGGAGCTAGTCTGGACTTTGCGTTACTTACCACACAGCTAGACAAGTTTTTTTTTTTTTTTTTTTTTTTTTTTAAGCATCCTGTGTCTCTGGAAGTTATTTACGGTGCATTTCAAAGCTTCTCCAGCTAAGGCCAGGATAAGAAATGGTACATCCTTTATCCATGGTGCTAGACATAATCTAATTACAGACTTTACATCAGAGAGGAATCTTCTCTGAACAAATCAAGAACTGTAGGAATGATAGTCTAACATCACTACTTAGATTCTTTTGTGCAAGTTAACTGGTGCCTTTAGAAGATGCCCAGAAAGATTAATGATTTGATAAAATACACAGTACTGACAGGCTAAGATCCCCCAAAACACTTGCATGCAATAAAGGGAAGAATTTATCCTTTTCTTCAGGGGGTGAGAGGGTGTCATAAATGGCACACATTCCTAGTAGTATGGCAAAGGAATAAGCAGAGAAAATAGATCAGCTCATTCTTACTCACTGTTAACTACTGGGTAGGAAGTAGGTCACCACAGCTGGGTGCAACCATGAAAGGCAGGAGCCCAGAGTCGTCATTAGCAGGATTAAACAGTAAGAACAGGCCTTTCCCTCGGTGAATTGCTGCCAGGGTATTGCTTAACTTGGGGAATGCCTGAAAATAGCCACGCTGCTGCCACTTCCTTAAGTCATACTAACTTCTGTCAATGGAAGACAGTTCGTTCAGTTCAGCACCAGCATTTTGGGGGAAGTAGCCAGAACAGAAAGATATTATAGACAGTGTGGGTGGGAAAGGTCAAGGTCAGCAATGCCTGAACACAGATAGAGTTTCTGAATTTTGTTAAGTTATGGAAATTCTGTAGCCAAACTGCAACGCTTCAGTTCTGGTCAAGACTACACTTCCATATCATTCCTTCAGACAGGGTCAGGCCTTCTTGAGCTTAGTTTCAGCTTCTGTCAGCACCTTCCAAGCTTGGACAGGACTGCAACTGGAACTGCAGGAATTCTATGATGATGACAGAACATGCAGAGTGGCCAATGTACAGGGGGTTATACAGACCATTAATCAAGCCATTGACTTCTAATAGGAATGGCAAAATGGAACAGAGACGCAATGGGTTTTGTATCCAAAACTAATGGAATATAATTATTGGGTAAATGCTCTTTGCCAACAGCCACAACACAGTCAGCACATATTACAGAATGAGGAACTTAAGAGTGAGTAAGGTACCATGGATCAATTAGAGATGATCCAAATTATACTGGGAGAAGGATGATACACCCGCAGACAAGAACAAGAATTCACCTGCCAAAAAAAATGCAACAGAAGAGTTGCATTACTCATATAGTACACGGAACCCACTTCCATGGTGAGAGCTAAAGCTACTGTATTAGAAACTATTGTAGTACATTTATTACAAGCTTTCAAGGAGAAGAAAATTATTGTACTCCATTTCCTTTAAAAAAAATTTTAATTTCCTGCAGTAATTTGATAGTCAATTTGGTAAGATGTATTTCTTCTGTAGTCTATAAAGCTTGAAGGAGCTGGAATTATGGGAGCATTGAAATACAAATGTTAGATTTCCAGCACTTCAGAGCTGTTGTTTAATGAACAAAATAGGAAACCTAGAGAAATCAATTTCAGGGCTTTTTAATACTTTTCCTAGCTTCTTCTTTTTTTTTTTTTCTAACTCATATTGAATTTTTGATCAGATGTTAATACTTCCCTTACCATCACTATTCATATATTTACAACTCAATAAGCATATATATGATTCAGTGTTACATTAAAAATCATAAAAGCAGATCTGTCTGGAAATCAACTCTGAGGTGCTCTTCTCTGTCCTCAAAACAGAGTAAGATTACACTGGATAATCATAGCTTTTGAAATAAGAAAAAGCTAAATTTTCCAGCATCGTGATTTCACAGTAGAAAACAGACAATCATGCATGCTTCAATTGACATCTAAATTTATCTTCTTTCTCCATTGCAAACAATATTTCACTTTGCAACTATGAATTTTGCATTCTTAACACCTATAATTCAAACAGAAGGGCAAAGAAAAGACGCAAAGGCTAAATTTATTTTTGCTACAAGAATCATTAACTTTAAACCAAGATCCTAATAAAATAAATTAAATATATTTTTAATTTTGGTAGTATCATTCATATCCTTGTGAGGGTATACCATGGCTATGATTATTGGGATTCCATGCAAAACATCCAGAGCAGTCCTGTTCTGGTGATGGGACTCATCCTACATGCTGAGGGACCTCAACTCTCAAGGAAGAAAGCTTTGCATATGCAAAAGGTTCAAGCAATTCCCAGATACAGAAGAAGCTAAATACAGTTGAGCAGAGAACCATACAGGAAAAAAAATTCCTAGAAGGGGCACAAGAGATGCTTTTTGAAAAGTTCTTGATTTAATACACCCTCTTGAGCTACTGAGGTATATTACTTAGTAAATGAATTCCAGCTAGCACAGCACTTCATATTGCATATGTATCATCAAGTCACCCAGTATGAGTTCTCAGGTCAATTGTACATTAAGACTTGATGATTAAACACAACCTAAGAACGTTTCCAAGAACCATAGCATACGTAGCTTGCCTCTCAAAAAAGCAAGTCTTTCATTTTCACTCCAACTTGCATTTCACTCCGACTTAATGATAGAATAGTTAATTCTGCAGTGTACTTTTCATCTGTAGGTATTCCTGCGACTAACTGAGGATACAAAACATCAGTTATCTCCAGCCTACACAAAAGAGAACCAATGGAATTAATCAAAAAAATCTTTCTTGGTCAACTAAAAAAAGTTGTGCTCACTTTTCTGAAAACAGCCCAGAGCTGGAAAATAACTGCTTGCCCTCCAGTTATATGCACACTGATTGGAATTTTCAGGCCAATGAAAGAATTCAACAATAAACATCCCATCAGCCTAATTGTTGCTAACTCATTTGAAATCACTAATGCTGCATATAGAGCTGCTGTATTTATCTGGCATGCCTGAATTTGCAGTATGACTTACAATACAGTCAAAATGAAATCATATTGAACAAAAGAAATCCAAACAGCATAGCATTGGAATCAAATTTTTTCTCTATATATAATAGATGACTTCTTTCTGTATTTGTAAAAGTATTTTCTTACTTTAATACTACTGATGGCTGTTGAGCCCAGAAAAAATTAAAAAATAGCAAGACAGCTACTTGCCGCTTATATGGCCACTATTTTATGTTGAATCAAATGTATGGAACAAGTTTTGTTCTCATTAATTTAGAGAATTTTGCTGTTCCTTGAGTAAGCTTCAAGTTTTGCTAGCAAAGGTCTGTGCAACACTGCTGGTTGTAACCTGCACGAAACATGAAAATACTAACCTGTTACCAAAGACTATGCTGGAAAAGTCCATGATGAAATCTTCTGGTATCCTTAAACAAAAGATCAACAATACAAAACAGTTAAATGTTTTGTAACCACAAATATACGGCTTTAGCTGCAAAGACTACTATACAATGCAAGAAGTGTCAGCATTTTCTGTTTTCCCTTGCTTAAAATTGCCATCAGTTAAGTAACCACTTCAGTATTGATTTAGTCTAGGCTCTGTTCTGCTCAGAAGGGCTCTGCTGCTTTTTTGTATCAGGAACCTTAAGAGCTCCATCTTTCTTTCATACCTAGGACAATCTTTGTTAGAACATACAGCTAATATAGCACTCAAAAGAACTCAGTGTTTGTCTAACTCTTCTCTCAGTAAACTCTAGGAAAGTTTTATTGGTGGCTCTATGCGCCAAAGCAAGCCAGCAACGCATGCTTTCAAAAATCCCAGCCCACATATTTCATTCCACTTTTACCACGAATTTTAATGAAAAGAAGACAGAATGAACTGCTCCCCAAGAGTAAAACCAGAGATCCTTGTATAGCTGTGTGTGCTTACAACAGAATCGTATCTAACATGGGGAGGACAAGCATAAATTTGACTGGAACCATGAACTGAGAGTTGGTTGAACAAACCAACTCATATCCCACGTACTTTTTGCCTCTCCGCTACTTTACTATTCCTCTAATATTGTGGCTGCCTTATAAACAAGCTGTTGTTGATTTTCAGTTCAATATATCAGGCTGTGAGCTGCAAAGACTGCAGAGTAAGTAACATCCATTCAGCTGCCTTTGCCACAGGGACAGTAGCCTCCTGCAGGGAAGCAGGTTGGACAAGTGGGAGAAGTAACCACTTCGGTTGCCACTGCTAAAACCAGCACTCATCATGAATCAGTGCCTAGAGACATTACTCACCACTGCCTTAACATACGCAGCAATATATCAAAGAAAATCAAAGCAAACAAGGCAGCAACCTGTCCTAAAGAACTTAGTGTCTAATGATGGGAGGAAAAAAAAAAAGACAACTCATCAACTCACATAGTAGGAAGAAGAAACAGTAGTTATTAGAACTTGAATCCTTGGTGGAAGAAGTAGAGTTGAAACAGATTTTTTAAGAGACTTGGATAAAATCATTAACCAGGTAGTTATCTGATGCATACTGGGCAGTGAGAAAGAGGAACTAGACAGAGCTTTTTTGGCTGCATGCATCTTTCTCTTAGAAGAGACAATACTAGTTCTGCAAACATTGCTTGTGCGAGCACATTACCTTACCCACCCCTATGATGACCAAATATCCTCTTTTCTCCAGCTATTCCACTAAATAAAGGGGTGTTATGGTAATAACAATATGATAAGTATCACTATACTTGCTATGATAAGTATCACTATACTTGTTCAAGTACAAGAGCATTTATTACTAAACTGGAAGCACTAATGCCACCTTTAAGCTTGCATTATTTTTGCTGCACAGTTAACAATTTTGTGGAAAAATCCATTCCTGGCTCAAACAGCTTATACTAGACCTGTCACAGACTAAGCAGATCAGACACATAGCATGGTGGGGTATAGAACTGAGTTACAGATGGTGATCAGTTTTTTAAAGGATTTTCTGAAAAAGGACATTCCGAAGAAGGGATTCAAAGGGCAAACAAGGAGGTGTGGGAACATCCCAATCCCATGTTATTGGCCTGAGCCATAAAAATATTAAATATCCTGAGAACAGAGGGAAAAGAATGCACTCAGAATGAATTTATTCTCACTAGCTCAGCCAGTTAGACAAAAAAAAAAAAAAAAAAAAAAAAAAAAAGAAAGAAAGAAAAAAAGGTTAATTTGAGGGACTGCTACTATTTCTGCTGCATGCTATGTGCCTGAAGAAAAAAAAAAAAAGAGTATGTTGTGATATGAGATGTCAACTCAGGGAAACCAGCAGTACCAATCTAATTAAAGAGAAGTGTGCATGTCTCCCAGCTTCTTTCTCCACTAGAACTAGATACTAAGACCAGTTACATCACCAGGACTCTGAAAATGACAAGACTTTGTAGGGATGGAATAAGACAGACCAATCTTTAGCTTCATTGAACACAACAGAATGCAGAAGAGGTGAAAACAAGTAACATGACTCAGATTTCAATCCTTTAAAAAGATGTGACAAAAAAAGAAAGAAAGAAGCACTCTTTCTACCTTAAAATACAGATTGCCTGCCCAAATGCTGGGTGCCAATCATGCCAACAATCTGCTGTCTAACCAATTCCATGTGTTTTTCATGCATGTGATCACAGGATGACCCACAGGAGTCACTACAGAAGGGTAAGTGTTTGAATATTAGTAAGTGCTAAAAATGAGTGTTTCATCTCCAGACCTAAGTGCATTGGTAAACACAAGAAATGACATTTCCCATAGGAACCAAAGATGATAAAGATGAAAAAAATTACAAAAGTGCCATAACTTGAGAGCAAAATAAGCTATTTACTCTTCCAGAAGTTTAGCCATAAGATGAGGAAAGAGCTACTCACAGGGGGAAAAAAGCCAACAACAAACAACAACAACAAAAACTGTCAGAGACAGAAGTTAGAGTCCAAATAACTTGTAAGAATCAAGTGGATGTATCAACAATGAGCAGCAAATAAAACATACAAGTCTGCAAACAGCTCAAACCCACAGTTACATGAACTATTGCTACTATATGCAGTCACATTAACCAGAGCAAGATATGCATACTATTGCGGTCAAGTTCTTCTGGTGGTAATCTAGGCTAAACCTATAAAAAGATCATCCAGACTGAACATCATCTTCATATTGACACGAATAATCCATTAAAAGGAGAGAAAAAAAAACCCAAACAAATACAAGAGTATGAGGCATTAAAGTTTGGTCAGATGACAAGGACAGAGGCCTGGGAGTCTATTTTTGGATAAAGCCATTGTACCCAGCCAACCCTTCCAGTGTCTTGTGACACTCCTGTTTATCAGCTTTCTCCACTGTTCTATAGAGGAATATTCACCTAGCCCAGAGACGTTGGCATGGAACTTTTACTATTTTTCATTATTCCTTAAGCACTCTGAACACATTGTGTACACAAACAAAAAAACAAAAAAAAAAACAAACAAAAAACACAACCAAAAATCCCAACTCCTACTGGATCAAGAGAAATTCAGTTTCTCACTGACCCACTTTAACCTGACTGTGAACTCTATCATGTGCCAGAGAAAGCAGCTCGAGTTCTAGCTCATAAGCAAAGAGAAGGCCAAACTACACCAGTCAGCTACAGACAAAATTGTCCCAACAAGGCAGGCACCTTTTACCATGGGCCCCAACTACATCAGGCATAGCTGTCTAAATCTGCCCCTTTAACATGCCTGAAGTTCCTTGAAATTACTTATGACTTTGGAGAGCAAAGTCTGAGGAAAAGCCAATTTGTAGGCCACCATAAAAACAAGGATGAGAAAAAAAGACAGATTTAGAGACAAATCTATCAATCTATAACTCCTAGGTAGTAACGAGAATGCTAAGAATCTCAGGACGTTAACAATTTCTCTACGCAGTAAAACATCAAGTACAGTTCTCATTCTCTTGTTATTGGTGAATGTGAAAATAAGGTGAGGGAAAAAAAAGATTGTTAATATCTGATGTCTAAGGAACTGCTATTCAGAGATACTATAAACTCACTAATACAGATTTCGACTAAGTCTGTGTAACAAATGCTATGCTTTGTTGGCTAACTTGCAAGAGATCATAGCTGAACAATGCAGTAGGATTTTACTAGTGTTATATCATTGGCCTTTCAAAGGAAAAAAAAAGTACGGCAGTTTCTTAGCTTCTGATAATGTTATCATTGTCTTACTAAACACGTTAAAAAATATTGCAGGACCAGGTGGGGGTTGCAAAGAGAAGGTCAGTCACATTTGCATTAACCTACATTATGGACTAAATTAGACTGATCTCCTCAGCATGAAAAATTCATTGCTCATGTTTGGTGCCAAATAAAGTCTTACACAACACCTGTTTTTTTTTTTTTTTTTTTTTTTTTTTTTTTCTAGCATCACATAACATTTGGTAAGAGATGTATTACGTGCTATTTTACATGTAATTTCTATACCAAGCTTGTTGTATAAAAAGTCGATTTGGGGAACATGGAGTTACATAAAAGCTATGAAAAAACAATCAAATGAAGTAAACAGGCATACCTGAGCTCCTTTAGGTCTTCTTTAAAAACCTAGATAGACAAGAAAAGTAACATTTTTCAGGCTGTACTCTTGAGATTTCTTACAAAGTAAGTTAGTAGTGGTTGCTTGTTTGGTACTTCTCTCCCGAAGTTTTAGTCTCAAGTGGAAGAAGGTTTGAAATTACAGGTTTTATAATGGGAAGAATTTCCATAAGCAAGTTGTAAGAAATTGAAGTCCTAAATCTCCTGGTAGCTTTTAGTTTTAAAATCAGTGTTCCTACCATTTCTTTTATGTACCTATCCGTAGCATATTCTTCTTTTAGAGTAATTATGTGACCTCATTCTTGCACGTGCTTTGCACTAACTTGTTTAAATTATGAGAACAGAAAGGAAGTTGCAAAAGATAAGCTCTGAATACTAAACACATACTTTCACTATGTCTACAGCAACATGTGAGCTTTTCCATTACGCCTGGATAGATATGAAAACAGTATCTTAAACAAGAGCAAGGTGCCTGAAGCTCATAAGTGGTTCACTCACAAAAATTAAGTGAAAGAAAGAAGAGTGTAAAGTAAAATAATATAAAAAGGAAAGCAAATAGCCATAAAAAAGGAATTAGGAGTTGAAAACATTGCAGATATATCCACATTCACACAGAACACCAATACCATAACCAAATATCACACTTTCTCCCAATTCCTACTATACTGTTCTGCCCGTAAGATCTTTCTACCTCTATGAAGAAAGTCTGAGCAAAAACAGACACATAAATATGAGAAACTAAGCATAAACAAAGTAAGTGGTAGGTGTGATATACAATTATAATACGAGAGAGTTGATGCCAGAAAAAAAACATTTTGCAATGCTTTCTTTTGGGGTTTTAATTCAAGAGTGAAAACAAACATGCACAGTAAACAAGATTCTGAAGCAGTAAAATATATGGAAATCTTTCCCGTAGAAGAAGCACTCTTCTGAGAAGTTCACTGTAGATCTATGTAACACGAAGAATAATAGTTTCTGGATTTTTCACAGTTTCTTCCACCTACTTTAATTTTGAAAAACATTCCTGTGCAGTGCTTCTCCCCTCCTCCACCTTACAAATAAAGTTTAAATGGTAACTCATGACTGACGTCGCTTCGACTTATCAAGGCCCTGAGTACTTCCAGAACTTACTTCTTGCTTGAAAGTTGATAAGGGGAGTCTCAGAGCTTCTTGGAGAAGGGTGTACATGCCAGAAATGAGGAAAGCAAGCTGTTCTTCTGAGAGGTTAGTGCTTTCTGCGATCAGCTTGACAGATTCTTTGCAGTCTTTTCCTTCCAATGCATTTACAGTGACTGCAAATAAGAAACCAGTGCAAGATTCTTTTACAAACGGGAAAATCTAGATACTGTAAACATGAACATATATATGTCTATAATTTTATTTGACCTAGTGTGTTGACATTTTTCCTGATATGGAACTGTCACTCCACATCTCTGTAAATACATCCAATCATTTACCAAAGGTCAGTCTCGCAATACTTTACCAAGAGAATTTAAATGGATTATGCTTTTGCATTGTAAAATTGAAGATGTTTTCGCTGTGGAATTTTGTTCCAGTGAGATATAGGAAGAAAGAGAAAGTTTTTCATCACTCACTAGCTTAAACTTGACTTGAGCTTTTTTCAACAAACTTAACTTGCATCAGAAGTCTGCTTGCAGCTTAACTACATTTTCTGACACACAGGTTAAGAGAGGACTGAGACAATAAACTAGCCAACGCTGGTCTTCAGTGTTCCACATATTAAATTTACATTGCAACGTCAGCAGTGACTAAATATTACGCGATCAAGGAAGCAAAACTAAACCTTCAAGTCATATAGTTTGCACAACTGCTGATGGTACAAACTTTTGAAGGAAATGACTGTTAAGCCACATAGCAGTATCAGACACTATTAACTGGTCTGGTTTTATCTCAAACTGCAGCATCTAATTGTTTTTCCTTCTTCCATATACAGCTTACATAAATTTTTTTGTTGTGTCAGCTTCTGTCCTGCAGTCTGATCAGTGAGTGGACTGCTGGAGCCATAGAAAGCTCCACAGTGGAAAAAGAGACAATCCACGCAATCTCATTACAGGATCATGGAATTAGATTGGTCGGTTACAATGTGACAGACTTACTATCATTTAATTACAATAAAACATGAAAAGATAAAAATGGTTAGCAAGTCTTACTGAAAGCAAAGTCTAAGATTAATACTAGTTTAAAAAAAGTTTGAATTGAATTGCCTTCCTTTCGTATTAGGTGGACTCCAGTGACTACTACCTTCTATTTCTGGATAAGTTTTCTTCCATTTTCAATTAAAGTGCACATAAAATTCAGTGATGAGTCCTGAATTATTGATATGGCTGGCTGAATTCATCTTACAGGACCCACAGGGCAGGTTTGGCACAAATTTTCTAGAAGGTGCATGATGCTAGTACCAAACTTCCCACACTGTCTGGAAAAGGCTTTGCCCTGAGCTCAAGCAACTGCCTTTGAGAAGAGGAGAAAGACTCCATTTACTGGAAAGACCAAACACAGATTAGCACTGAGGTCTGTCTGTCAGATCATGTCCAGAGCAGGAAACAGGTTCCTGTCTACTTGTCCACTGAAATACAGCTTTGATCTACCTCTACAAAGAAAGCATTTTGCTTACAGTTTTTAGCCAAGTGACTTTAGTAACAGTATTTATTGTATTCTTCCTATTGACTGACCCTAAGAACTGGCTAAAAATCCACATCATCTTGTATAACCAACTTCTGTTATTCCAGAATACTATATTTTTTTTAACGCAGTAAGCCTCAGGGAACCTAGAAATATCAGCTATATTTCTAACAGTAAATCTGAGAGGGGGGAAAAAAACCCAACCACCCCAAAACATCCTGTGAAAAATCTATCTGCTGGGTCAATTTCTCCCTGTAGAAGAAAACATAAGGAAACCAGGCTTTAAAAATGACTTACTAGGCGATTTCACCACACCTAGAATAATATCAGCATATTAAAAATACTCCTGAAAAGGAAGTGAATTAAGTATTAGCAGAGGTCCGTTCAAGGAAGGAGCTACAGAAGTGGAAAGCATTACTTGCAACAGAAGACACTATAACACTCCTAAGGAGGAGGAGCTCAAACTTTTGCCTGTAGTCTCAAACCTACACTTGCAATTTGGCAGAGCCTGTAATAACACTAGCTGGATAGCCCTGAGACTCTGGTACATGCAATTTTCATATGCTAACTCAGCAGGCATATGAAGCAGCACTTTTTATATGAGTTATGGTTTAGCGATAGCATGAGAGCAACTTAAAAAGACAACTTTGTGCAAGATCCAGAGCAATTTAGATATAGTCTATTAAAATCTATCACATCTTCAGTGACAACCAGTCCTTCTAAGGAAAAATTGTGTCCTGCAAATTGTTTAACACAAACCAAGAAGAGCAGAGGACAACTGTAGACTTCTGCTTCCTCTGCTTAACCTGGAAAACGCTTTCCACTGGCTCTGATAGAGACAGACTTTGTGAACCAACAGAGCAACGTTCACTTGCTCTAGCTTCAAAAATTTTTGGAAGAAGCTTCAAATATTTTTTAAAGACTGCTTGCTCCCCCTGCAGTAAAAAGCATTTATTGCACATTAAGTTTAAGTGATAACTTACAGTGAAATTAAAAATCACATAGGGCTTTGGAAAGGATCAGACTTCCTGGCATTAATTAATAACAACTTCTTCATCTCCATTGCTGGTGCCCTAGGCTGTAAATACAGTTCCTTGTATCTATTTTCTTCTGCCTCAAAGGCCCTAGCCTATGGTTTTCTTACTCTCACTTACTGTAAAGAAATACTAGGTACTTTGCTCCATTTCTAACCCTGTGCAGTAATGCTTCTGAAGATACAGACAGATAGATGTATGTGTTTAAAGAATTATCAGCTATAAGATTCTCTGAATCTTTACTAACTCAAATCAAGAAGAAAAATCCTGAAATTAAGTTAGCTGGAAGGACATGCACAAAAGGGCTGGAGAGATATGCCATGCTGTGGAGAAGCTGGTCTCATTTCAGCAGGCTGTGCAAGGAGCTTCAGTTCTTTTGCTATTTAATCAATCCCACCCTTTGATTATTCCATAATTATTTTGAATATTATAGTTTAATCAAGGGGAATAATTCAAATGCAATATGGAACAGTGATTCTGATTTGGGCAGTCAAAGGTGCCATGAGAGAACCTCACCAGTCCTGCCTTACTGCAGAGGGAAACCTCACAGATAAAAACCAAGTCCCAGGTTCAGCAGGAGACACCGTCACTTCGAGGTTTCCTTATTTCTTTCTGCACCTTACAGACGTGTACATGGGGGCCTCCAACTTTCCCATCACCTAAGCAATCTGACAGGGACTCAGCCACGGGCTCTGGGGGGAGGGAGAGAAGGGGCTGCAGCAGGGCTGTGTGAGCTTTTGAGGCCACCCACAGCTGCCAGAAACAGTGCCACAGCCTCATGGACTTTTAGAGGAAAACAGAACATAACCGGGAAAAAACCTTCGTTTTATTCAGCCCCCCGAAAACGGGCTTGGGCTTTCCTGAAGCAGAGGCGCCAGGAAAACTGCAGCCCGCCCGCGGAAGGCGGAGGAGAGCGGCGCTGCGGACCCCGGGCCTCAGCCGCGCCCGCCCGGGG
>NW_028186756.1:4166441-4184652 GCF_003343005.1 Rhea americana
CCGCCGCCCGCGCCGCTCCGCGCCGGCTCCGTCGCTTCTCAGGTGTATTTGCGCCTTCCCGGGTGTCTCAAAGCCGCCGGGGCCTCGCGTTTGGGGGCAGCTCGGAGCGGCCGTGGCGCGGCGGCTCGGGGTGTCCCTGCGGGCCGGTCCCGCCCCTCGCCGCTAGCGGAGGGTGGCTCGGGCAGGCTGCGATTTGAGGGGATCTGTGTTCTGGAAATTCAAATGCGGCGCTGCAAGGGAGCGCCAGTTGTGCTTACGGGATCGAGCCCGAGCCGACTCTTGCTCACCCGGGAACAGAATCCTCCATCTTCTAATGTGTAGAACTAATTTTTTTATATATATCAGTAGCTTTTCTGAGATAACTTAATGCAGTTTCAACCCTGAACACGTGTGGGTGGGATGCTTTCTCTTCCCAGTTGAGTTACAAAATATTCTTGTTGGTTGGTTGTGCTTCTAGTACACCACAACATATGGCTGAAAAATAAGGCAACCTCTCTATTGAATTTTTATGAAACTATATGAAAATTACACTGTAAAATGTTGCTTATAAGAACAAGCTCTTAACTGTAGATTCCTAAGTGGTTCAACAGAAAAAATGCTGATTAAATACAATGTGTCCTTGTGCTCTGGGTTCTTGTCATAAGACTCAATGTAGCATGAACAGTACTACTAGCAAATCTGTAATACAAACATGTGAGATACTGGCCAAATCTGCCTTTAGCTCCCTGTGCAGATTTCTCTTTATATGTTGCCTTTCACTTGAGGAGTGTGTTACCCAAGCCTGTTCGTTTTACAAATGCAGGCACTGAAGGCTTCTTAACTAGGTATTTCATTTGCTTGGGCAAGGACATGCCCTGTCTTGCACTAATTAAGCCATTAGAAGCCTACTGATTTACCTGTGATGTTTGCAAAGGCTTTCTATTTTTCAAAGGCACAGTAATTGTAAGATGGTTCCCATTTCTGTGAACCCAGTTTATCCCAGCAGCTGCCGCAAGCTCCACTGTGAATGAGAGCGCTGACTGCCTGTAGCTGCAATGATGTTGCCTATGTAGAGTGTCTGTGCACAGCAGGGTGGTAATGGAGCTCTGCACCTCATCCTGTGTTTTAACAGGCTCCGAAACTTTGTCCTTTCTATCTTTCCTTTCATCAATATTTCGTAATACTGGAACTATACTGATGTCCGAGCGCATGCTACGTCCCCACTTCCGTATTCTGCTATGTACTGATTGCTTGCTCAGCCCCTAAAAGCACGTATATAAGGGATGCCAAAAGGGAGAGCAGGGCCTCCTGAAGCTGCGAGGAGAAATGTCTGAAATGATGTCTTTAATGTTGGATAAACTCACTGCTGGCCAAACAGGCATGGAGGAGAGTGCATCACTAAAATACATTATTTATATAGCCAACCAGGTATGCAGTTTAAATAACGAAGCTGAGTACCGGTCTTTCTGGAAAGAGGCACTGTTCAGCTTTTGCATTTAGAATAGGTAAATGTTTTTCTAGTTAGCCAGAACACGGTGGATAGACTGATGGAATAGGAATTGATTGCATAGGTTTGTATGTGTGGTGAATTTTCAAAGCCCTCTTCAAATTGTTTTGAATTGACCGTATTGCAGTGCTATGCTGACTCATAGTTGTCTCGACCTACTTTTCACCAATATGTAAAACAAATCCAGATATGGAGACTGGTTTCTTGAGCTCTTTAAATTCTGACTTACCGTCATTGGGTAGAAACCTGTTTTGTGAAATCTAATTCCTCAAATACTTTCCTTTAACAACAGCATTTGCTATCTCCTACATGAAATTATGAGGAAAAAGTGTTTTGTTTTGACACAGTAAGGCTTTCACATGGGTCAGTTTTCTATCTGGCACTGTTCCATTCCAGAGGCGTGCCCAATATTATTTGCGTTCAGAGTTAAAAATGGCAAATAATGGAGCCTTGGATATATCCGTGCCATGTTTCTCTAAGTATTAATTTTATGTGGGCTTATCATCCAAGAATTACTTGTTTTGATTAGCAAGTGTTATACTATCCAGAAGCCCAATTGATTTACTTCATAGTTTTGCTCGTTTCAATTTATAAAAAAAAACCTACCAGTTTTAAAATCCCAATGTATGAGAAACTGTGTTTTTAGATTATTGTATTTAACAAACAATTTACATGCTATAAGAACTATGGTCCTAGGGTGGAAGATCTTGAGATAAAGTTGTGGCTGTACTAACTATGTATCGATTTTTGCTTGGCATTTTTAATGTCAAATTTCCTTTGGCTTTACTTACGGACCTTTTCTAAAATACTGGAATACTTCCATCAAAAATATTAGAATACTTCCATTTACATAATTATAACTTATTTCAACAAAATCAAAATAAAATTTTGTTGACGAGCGAAACGGAGATAACTAGGAGACTTAGAAATAAGCATTTTTCCAGGACAAATAGTGCCAGTATGTTTGCTGATTTCTATTGTTGTGGCTTGTTTTGCAGGTGGAACTTGACTTCTTGTGGAACAAGTGTAGCCAGCTCAGAGTGCAGTGAGGAGCTGTTCTCATCGGTTTCAGTCGGTGATCAAGATGACTGTTATTCATTATTGGATGACCAGGAGTTCACCTCTTTTGATCTGTTCCCCGAAGGTAGTGTCTGCAGTGATGTCTCTTCTTCTATCAGCACGTACTGGGATTGGTCAGACAGCGAGTTTGAATGGCAGGTAAGGATAAAATTTTGGAGAGACCACTAAATGCTGAGTTTTGTTTTAATTGAAAAATCCTTAGCACTTGTTTCTTGATAGGTGCTGAAACCTAAAGGTGGATACCTGAAACTTCAATGATAAAGAAAATATTTTATTTTATTTTGTTCTAGGCTTCTTGGTCTGCATTAGGAAGTAGGGTCAGTTTCTCAAAGAGAGGTCATTACATATTATGGTTTCATGGTTTTAGGGACCATGTGTATCCCATGAGCTTAGATTCTATGTTTTGGGGATCTGTGCTGCTAATGAAATGTGGTTATAGATGTCTAATTCCAGTGATTTAGAGATATTGAATCTTCTTTGGAATGGAGCTGGCAGTAGATAAAGCATAGAAGCTTTTACCGTATCCAATATCTATCTTCTTTCTGTGCCATGAGAGTGGAGAGCTGACTTTCCATCTGCCCAAGATGAGAAAAGCATGAAACTTATGCTGTTTTCTGCCTGGTCTGTATTATACGCAGTCCTGGTCAGATATCTGTAGTTTGTGATCTTTGTATAGCAGTCTTTCAGTTGAGATATGCAATTTTTTTTACATTAGAGGCTTAGACCAGATGTCAACATATATATGACTTTGAAATAGGAGATGTGGTGCTTCAGGATATACTGAAGATACTTTCAAAGTTTGTCATGAAGGCATAGATGCACAGTCTTCTAAATATTGTCTCAAAGACAGAAAACACTGATTTCAGGAAAGTATGAATCCTGCTATATATTAAAGGCAATTGAATTTAAGATAATATGGACTGAGGTTAGCTCTGAATTTCTTACTATTTTAGTCTAACTGCTAGTCTCTGTATGTACATTGTACCAAAGAAGTTACAACTGCATTTATGTAATGCAGCCTGTAGAAACAACTCTGATTGGATCCCAGTGATTCAGTGAGTTATGGAATTTCAATTACGTGATAAAATGCGGTTTTATCTTAAAAAGAGGCAATTTCCCACATCTTGGTTAGCTGACGTTTTTGATTAGTGACTGGATTTCTCTATAGCAAGCATTTGTTATTAAGAGATGTACTTGATTGGACTTACAGAATTTTACAAAGACGTTTTCATAGCTTTTTACAGCGTTATCTGGCAGACTCTGAGCGTGAGTAATCCAACTGTCACTTTAGCTGGAGGCGCATGCCTAAATTACGTGTCGGTTGTGTAAATGAAGATAAAGTTCTGCAGTTGCTTCCAAGAAAATGATGGTGATTTAATTTAATTGTCCTGTGCAATTACTGGATATAGTCTAAATTAGAAACCTACTTTAAAAATGATCTTTCTTAAAATTATGTTTTAGAACTGGATGTTTATATTTATTTGTAATGGATGATTTGTACCCTTCATAGAGAAGGGAGATGGTAAAAAGCTACATTTTTCTGTTTCCTTGAATGTAAATTTTAAGAGGATTAATAAGTATAGAAGGTATGGTTCGAGTTTGCTGTACGTCAGTTCTACAAATTGTTGTAACATTAAATTACTCATAACCCTGCAGTACTTGTTTATTAAGAAGTTTGACAGCGTGCATAGATAACTGATGCTGTGCTAATTTGACAGTATGTTTTGAACTGTTAAAAGTGTTGGAATGACTTTAAACGTGCTTACCGTATTCTAAGGCTTTGTTCTGTTTCTCTTGCATGTTGCAAGTTGCCTGGCAGCGACATTACAAGTGGGAGTGATGTGCTTTCTGATGTTATACCTAGTATTCCAAGCTCTCCTTGTCTGCTTCCAAAAAAGAAAAACAAGCATAGGAATCTCGATGAACTTCCATGGAGTGCAATGACAAATGATGAACAGGTGAAACTGGCTTTTTCCTATGTGCAAACAGTAAAATACAGAAGAATTTTTAATTAGCACTACATCTTAAGACATGCTGATTGCTGTAGATTTAAATGAAGCCCTATACAGTAGTACTTGATCTTTTGAAACTGAATTTTCTTGTCTGTTCCCCCTGTAATAGGCAGTTTAACATATGCTTTTCTATCCTGAGTTTTAAGAGGCTCAAAAATAAGGCAAGCATCATAGGAAGTGTGATATTTGCGAACATTTTGCCCTGCTGGTTTCTTCCTTTTATTTGTGTTATTCTTTTAGAATCAATAATACTTTAAAAAAATGACCTGCCTTTCTCTGGATCCTAGGTTGAATATATTGAATATTTGAGTCGTAAAGTCAGTATGGAGATGGGGCTTCGAGAGCAACTTGACATTATTAAGATTATTGATCCTACTGCTCAGATATCACCTACAGATAGTGAATTCATTATTGAACTGAACTGTCTTACAGATGAAAAACTGAAACAGGTGCGTTAAGATTTGTATGCATACCTTTGGGGGGGTTGTTTTGTTTTGTTTTTTTTTCTTTTTTAGCCCTCTGACATCTGGTGTGTCTTGCAAAGTCTCTTACAAGATCGTGATCAATTTTTCTGCATAGTCACTAGATACAAGTAGATACAGTAGAGCACAATCTATGATATTGTCAAGAAGAAAACTAGAGTTCAAAAGCATATTAGATATTAGAGGTTCATATGAAAGACTTTTGATTATATGATCTCAGTAAATGTTGGAAGTCTAGCAGTTGGTTTTGAAATGCTAGCATGTACGTAGTGAGTTATGCTTTGGGACCATTGCTACTTACAACTAAATTTAATCCCCTTTGTAAGACTCTGAACCATCTGTTGCTTAATTTGCTCGCTGTATGTACGCTAGAGTTTAAACTTCAGTGGGGGAAACCATGAACTTCACATAAGGGGTATAAAACAATGTATTTAAAGATATTTACATTTGTAACAAGGATATTGTGACTGATGAGCATTGTAGATACTCTCTTGTCAGCTTAATTTTCATTGAAGTGTGATGCGTTGTTTGGGAAAGACAGTATACAGAATCCAGACAGGCTGAACTCCTATGAATTTCTTTATTTTTTGTGAGTATAATGGAAACAAAGAGTTAAAATAGCAAATATTTGCTGCTTTTATGGATTTGGCCAATTTCATATTTCAAGCAGTTTATAAATATCTTAAAGCAGAAAGCTACTGCTTTTCTTATGGCCACTTTTATTTGGGTATACCTAGGAAAATTTTTTAAAATTGTGCCTAAATAGTTTAATTCACTGGAAACTGACTGATGCTCCTGTTCAGTGGTAGTGTTATAGTTTACTGTTACCTAGCAGAAAACTGGGAGTGAGGGGGAAGGTGGACCCTCCCGCTCCCACACAGACCGCTGCTACTTAGCTTTTACCTTTTTGTATTGAAGTTAATGTTGAAGATGTTAAGCTAGTAGTCCTCTTAATGGTTGTCAGATGGCTTGGATTTAACCGACCACAGCTAAATATTTAAAAAGTTAGTTAGTTTATTAGTTAACTGAACTAATCCAAGAACTTGATTGTTATTAATAGGCAAGCTGTATTTTACCATGAAACAGGGTATCTCAATACAGTATTTATCAGGCTTTAGTAATTCTACTGCCTCTGTCCTGAAGGTGAGAAACTATATCAAGGAACATGGACCTCGACAACGATCTGCCAGGGAAAACTGGAAAAGGAGCAGCTACAGCTGTGCAAGTACCAGTGGTGTGAGCGGTGCCAGTGCCAGCAGCAGCAGTGCAAGCATGGTCAGCTCTGCAAGCAGCAGTGGTTCTAGTGTTGGCAACTCTGCTTCAAATTCAAGTGCCAACATGAGTCGAGCACACAGTGATAGTAACTTGTCAACAAGTGCTGCAGAAAGAATCCGGGATTCAAAAGTAAAGTTTCTAATCGTGTGCATGTGTATTAACCTGTGCAACTTGTTAAAGTCACTTATGTGATCTTGATTGGGATACTTGTACTGAAGGAGTGTGATTAGTAACTGTGGATCTGCTGAAATTATCTAGCTAAATCAGTGTTGACTGATTTCTCTGACATGACCATAAGAAATATAAACGTCTGTTCTTCTCATAATTTCTCCTGTAAGTGAAAGTCTGATGTTTGTATGTGGTAGATCTTCTGATTGCTTTTGATTGTTTTGAATAAGGTGAGTGCTTGAAGGGCTGATGAATCTAATCTCATTTGTTGAATGAACACAATTTCATCAATAAAATTTATTCAAGAATAATCAATCTCATCTAGACATAATTTCTGGATAGTAAAGACTCTCTTGGTATATCGACTAGAAGTTTCATCAGGCTTTTCAAATCTTCTTCAAATTACTCTTCCAACATGTCTCATGAGATTACTTGGTGAAGAGGGACATACTGAAGCATGATTCAATAAAAGTAGTACTGTGGCACTTGTCCTGTGTCATAATTTCAATCTCAAGTGTGGAGGGGAAGAGCAGTTCCTGCTTGCTCTTCATCATCCCAAGTTGGACTTTGGTTTGATCTCTTATTGTAGGATTGTAACTCTTCTATAATAAGGATTCTCTGATCAAAGACTCAGCTATGCAACGTAACAGGATGGTGTTGTGCTATAAAACTGAGACATGGTGAACGGTCTTGATCCACAAGGTAGAACAGAATTTATATACTTATCTAATGCAGTCAAAATAAGCTTATTTACTTTAGTACCAAGTATGACTTTGGGTGAATGCTTGTACCACCTCTGAAGAGTCATTTTGGTTGTTTTTTCAGAGCAGATCTTAATTTAGAGGTTCATGTATGTCTTTGGTTTAAAAAGCAGTTTCTAATTCATAGAACAAAATCTTATTTTTTGTCTTATCTCTATTTTGACAGAAACGTTCTAAACAACGGAAACTACAGCAAAAGGCTTTACGCAAGAGACAGCTGAAAGAACAAAGACAGGCTCGTAAGGAAAGACTGAGTGGATTATTTCTTAATGAAGAAGTACTATCTTTAAAAGTGACTGAGGAGGACCATGAAGGAGATGTGGATGTTTTAATGTGACAGGGGTGAATTTATCAGTGTTCTTTCTAAGCCTTAAATGTATTATCCTTATTGTTTACATATATTTCTTGACCAAATTTTGATTAGTGTTAATAATATAAACCAGATCCTTTCTCAACTGTAACTTTGGGTAAGCTGTTCTAAGTGTTGAGTAGCTTGATCTTTTTAGACTAATTTCGCAACAAATACTTCAGGAACTTCATTGACTTCTGAAAATCTGCTGAATAGATACTATTTTAAGGAGAAATTAATTTGGCTAATATGCTACTTACCTAAAGAAATCAATCTAGAGATGCTTTTAGATGACATTAAGAATGCAGTAGTATGCTTCAGCTTTTTTCCCTAATTAATGTTTCACTTGGCATATTCTCTCTTTTACTTGTTTGTTATTGGGAAGACTGTTTAGCACGAGAAACAAGTCTTTAATTATATAAGATTTTCTTTGATCTTGCTCTTGGATCATACAAAATCAAAACACTGTGATAAATCTTTCTAGAAGTTATGATTGTGACTTTTCTCAAATTCCACAGAAAAGAAGAAGCAGGACTTCTAATGTAGAGAACCTGTAACACAAATAATACTTAGTAATATAGTTCTTTAGGAAGCATTTACAATTTAAAAAAAAAGAACCTTGCAAACTTAGTATTTAAAAAGTTATTTTGCTGCTCAATATCTTATAGTCTGATTGTTACAAATAGTTAACCAGCACATCCCTAGTATTGCTACTAATTAAAACATCTTTATGCATTAAAGTACACTAATCTTCAATTAAACTGTCTAGGACACTACTGCAGTATGGCTACTGAAAAGAAAGTGCAAACAACTCTGGCTCTTTTTTTTAAACCCAGAAGTATATCTAAATATATTCATTTTGCTGGCAAGAGAGCTTAATGCAATTGTGTCTTTTTAATTATATGTTAAGTCACTTTACAACCTAGTAGAGTATATAAGTTTTCTTTGTGGGTCATTGCATCATTACTAAAATGTTCCAGAATTCTGTGTTTGAAATACCTCTTTTTTAAGAAAAAGAGGTGAACTTGGGACTTTCATGTAGGGAGATAGTTTTACCTTTTTTACTAATCCTGTCAATCTGTAAAGTGACTTCTGTGTTTATCTTAGAACTTCTTGCTACAGGATACCTCCTCCCCCTCCTGATGCTTCTAAATTTCAGCGCAAAATTCAAAGGTTTACAAAAATATTTTCTGGATTTGAATTTAGGAGATTGTTTATTATATTGGTGCTTCATTATTTTCATTTTGCTCTTGTGAATAAGGAGTTCGTCAGTTTTGGGCCCAGGTACGTATAAATGCAAGGATATAGCCCAATCATGCTGAATTGCATGGTTGACTTTATGTAGCTATGGGACGATTCATGTCCGTTTCATAAGTCCTACTTGCACTTACTAGCCCTGATGGATCCATTTTAGTGGGCTCCATTTAAATCTCACTCTTGGCAGGCTGTTAAACTAAGCTGAGGAGAAATGGTATTCTGTGAGCAATGAAATGCTAACAATAATACATTTAAGATCGTATATCAGAATAAAACTAAAAGTGAACTTATGTATTTTTAGGAAATAACGAACCTGCCTAGGACTAGGCCTACCTTACTATCAAGACATGGACACGCAGCTCTAATTACAAACTGCCAACTGAGAACCACTTGTACACTGCTGCAGGATGTGTTAGATTTCTGAAATGGCTAGAATGTGTTTATTTCAGAGATGGTATTCTATGTAGTCTCTGAATAACCTAAACAGTAAAATATTTAAACTATAGCATGAGAAACATCTTTGATTAAAAAAAAAAAAAAAAAAAAGAGGTCCACAATCAAAATAGTATATGTAAATTTAAACACTCTCATTGCCACTAGACCATAGGTACCCAGACTTGGCCAGTGACCACTTAAAAACTAAATAATGTTATTTTAAACTTGCATACTACCCATCCCATATTGCCAGTCATTTGGCCACTAACTGGAAGTGACTGTAACTTGTCAATATTCCTTGCGCAGTACTACAGCTGGCTGATATACTCCTTTCCTCCTGATGAAATAGTATTAAAAACTTAACAGTGTTCAGATGCCTGAGAATGCAGGAGTTCAATGTAGAGTTTATTTTTAGAATCTCAGAGGAAAAAAAATACATTGCTGTCAATTTGACTATTTTCAGTGTCCAGTTGTTGAACTCTTGCAACTTAGAATGGCAGTTACGGAGGAATTCATTATGAAACGTTTCACTGTCTTTGCACTGTTACAGTTCAGTAAACCTTTACTTTCTGCAGTGATTTTGAAATGTTAATCTCTCTCCTTCCCACTCCTGAAAAAATACATGCTTGATACTGTGGAGCACTGAAACTCTGAAATGAACTGTAAGTGTGCAATACCTCAGTGTGGTGGACTGTGGAAGTGTTGCTTTATTCTGTATCAGCAGCTCTTCAGAGTTTAAAATCCCTCTGGCTTTGAGACCCCTCTTTTTGAAGAGGTACAGCTTTTTCTGGCCACCTGTCTACCAGCTTCCAGGGAATATGAAATGAGGGAGGGACAGTAGTTATCCTTATATTGGTGTGAACAGGTAATTAATCTGAATGATTAGGTGGTTCTAATTACCGATTATTGTATTGAATGAAGGTCTTGAGTACCTAATCAGTACGCAGTACCAGAGTAGCTAATAGTGGTAGCTCATCTCTAGCTGGGTACTTCAGTCACTTGTGTAACTGTTCAAAGGAGGAAAAAAAGTGGATTTCCAGAAGCACTGTCTTAACAACTTATAGCTTTGTGGTCTCCTAGTTCCAGGAGGTTTATAGCTTAAGGCTACAAAACTGCGAAAGCTCTGATCAGAAGGCAGACGGTCTTTATGCCATTGCTTGCCTGAACGTTGTCTTTGCCAAGTACTTGGCATCTCAGAAAACCAGACTTGAAGTAACTGCGATATTCCAGATTGGTTGCATCCGTACTTTCTACAGTGCTCAATATTATATCAGATCCTTCGTAGTTCTAGTGATGAGCTTCTCTCTCTCTCTCTCTCTCTTCCCCCCACCCCCCAATACTGGGGCCTTTCCTTGCAAGGTGCTGGATGCTTACAGTTTGTGCTGGATACCCGTGGTGTCAGTCTGGCAGTTAGTTTTAGCAGTCTGTTGTCGTTCTGTAGCTATCGGAACCTGACAAGTTCTAGATAGTCTCCTGTAAAACAAAGCAGGAGCAGCAGTGGCTAACAGCCAAAGTAGCAAAATAAGATTTAGCTAAAATTCCAATTATTTTGGCAGTGGTTTTTAAAAAGGATTTGAATTTTATTTCTAAGCTTGACATTTCCTTCAATGAAAAACAGAGACGAACAAAAAACTAGTATGTGTATGGCTCCACAGTACTAAAGCAATGTATCTAGGTGCTTTGAACCCACTGTAATATGAATGTAATCAGTTTACACTCTGTAATATTAACTGTTTGCTTCCATGGTAATTCTTTCTCTAAAAAGGCTTAGAAGGAGCACTGAAAGTCTGATTGCAAGAGGACTGTAAACAATAGAGAAGACTTGTTTTTTTTTATATATATACATATATATGATTTTAAATATGAGGAAGAAAACTAGTTGCCTGACAGACCTGTTAATATTTGTGTGTTTATCTAACTTCAGAACCCTTCGTCTCTCTTAAGATATTAACTATTTTTCTTTATATGGGAAACGATTAAAGGGTAGTTATAGTATATTCAGCGTGGGATGCTTACTGAGAAGAGCAAGCAAAGTTGTGCAAGACTTGCCTGGGTTTAACTTTTAGTTCTCATATTGTGGTTTAAAACCTGTGAAGATTACTCTCTGGGGAAAAAGCTGCTTAAATTTATTCATATACACTTACATCAGAGTGCATATTAGAGAAGCATATAAAAATGGCAATATTTACTGCTCATCTAAGCTAAATGGCCTGAGGCCAGTACTTTTTCCTAAGACTCTATGGGCTTTGAAATCAGTTGACATCTTGCTCCGTAAATACTAATTACCTAACTATTTTGGGGGTGCTCTTGAAGTTCACTTTTTGTAAGCCAGACTTTCATGGCCAATATTGTTAGATCTATTGGCTTAAAAGTTCCTGAGTTTACTGTTCTTGCAGTTCTTTGGCCCAGAAAATCTGGTCAACATGTGGTTTTCCACTTCGGAACTGCAAGGATTGCTTATTAATATTCCAAGTGCAAATGTTAGTGACAGTCAAAGCTTGTCTGTTTTGACTATTAAGTCTCAGTAATCATACCTGCATTTCTCTCTTATCTGGCAAACTTTAAAACACTTCCAGTTTGCAAGAAAATTCTTAAATACAAAGGAAAAAACGTGATGCTGAAGCCTTGAATATAATTCATAACCAAAGCAAGGAGAAAGTGGAGTTTTGTGGTGTGTATGGGGGTTTGGGTTTTCTGTTTTTTGGTTTATTTTTGGGGGGTGGGTGGGGAGAATAGGAGGTTAGAAGGTTGGATGGGTAGATTAGAGTGAATGGAAGTGATTATATTGAGGCTTCTTTTTTTTGTTTGTTTTTTTTTTTTTTCTTTTTGTTTTTGTTTTTCTTTCTTTCTTTCCAGGTTCTCTGCTAATTGTATGCTACAATGCACTTTTGTATAGAAAACTGTCTTCTGTACATTCTGTACTTACTTTCCACAATGTTTATAACAGACTTTTTTTCTGAAGTTGTGAAGGATTTACCAATAGCTGCCATGCTGGTGACTGACGCTGTTTATTTCGAGCTTTCATTGTATTTGAAAATAGTCATGTGCATATTGAAGCACGGGTTGCAATTAAAACTGGCAACATAGCAAATGTATTCTGATGAAACTATGTGGTATCTTGTTCAGAACAGGAGGGGTTTATGCATAGGGCTTGTGTACTCACTGCTTAGGCAGAAAATACAAATAAATGTAGCACATATCAACTGTCCTTGGTGTTGGAAAGCAAACCAGTCCCTCCTCACTAGTTCTGTTTTGGTTATCCACAACACTTGATCAGAATTGTTTCGTAGAAAAACAATCGTTTGTTCTGAACAACCTGACTTTTATGCCAAAGGATGGTTTCTTTTTAAACTTTATTTTATTCTCATATTCTCCTCCTCTCCCTCCCCCCCCCCCACCTTTTTTTCTCCTATGCTTCTGGACATAGGTAGTCTAATTGTTTGTTTCCAGCAGTAACTCTAGATCTTCCTCAGCTGTTACTCTCAATGTCCATAATCATCAAACTCTCACTTATCCTGTAATACTTAATCCCTAGTGGGACTTTCTTACAGGCTGATAATTTACCATGCTCTTGGAGTTCATCATACAACTCCTGTATGTCAGTGTATCACAAATCTAGGTCTCATTTGTTGGAGCAGGAGCAAGTGTGGTCAGTGATTTCGGAAGCTGCACACCAGGACCCACAGCAATTGCAAGGACGATGTAGTGGCTATGGCTTGGTGGTAGCCGGTGGTTTGAGTGGGCTGCAGTGAGGGTGCTCTTGCCATCACCTGTATGTTCTGCGATGCCTCTGAACTCATGATGAAATTCACCTTCTGCAACACTGAGGTTTCAAGTGTAGTGTTGTGATTTTTTTTGTTTGTTTGTTTTTGTTTCCTGTGAATTTGGCAGAAAAATCCTGAAAATCTAGTAAGAGAATAGCTAATTTAGGGATGTATTTGTCAGTGATTCAGGCAGCCTTTTGCATTGCCTCAGGCGCATGAACTGCCTTGTTCATCCCGGCAACGGCTGTGATTTTTGTTTAGATTTTAACATCTGTAAGTTCTTGACATTTCCACCCCCAGACTATTTCTGGAGGTATTAAGGGATGGAGGTAGAGGGGGACAGATGGGGGTAGAAACACTGCATGTCACAGCCAATTTTGTCAAACTGTCAGAGACCTCTAATTGTTGTAGAGACCGTGACTAGGAAGCTGCAAAATTTAACTATAGAAACTACCGTTCTTAAGACGCTTTGCAGTTACTCCAGCACCGTGCTTGGTTTTTGCCTCCTTCCACCCGAGAGCGAGTGACAGGGGAGGGTGTTTTGCAGCAGCAGAACAAACTGAAACACTGCTAAGGGCCTCGACGCGCTGTGCTGTCTCCAGCATTAAGGATTAATTGCACCCTGGATAGCCTGTGGAGGCTGCGGAGGGGCTGATGCCTCGCTGCGCGGCCGGCAGGCTGCCGGCGCGCTGGCCGAGCCCCGCGGGCGCTGCCGCCGCGGTCCCCCGCCGCAGCGTCGGCCGAGCGGCTGCGCGAGGGTCCTCCCCGGCGAGCGGCTGCCCCTCTGCCGAGGGAAGCCGTACGGGCCCAGCTAAATACCGCGTGTTACGAGACTCTTACTGCCTTCTTAAAGCTCTGCTGGTGTCTGTCTCGAGTGTGCCGTGTTTCGTTACCATGAGATTTTCTTCTGTGACAGTCAGATGTTGTTTGGGCACAAGCCGAACTTTAACTTCCACTTTTGGCGAAAAAATCTTTAAACTTCCCGTTTCAAATTGTAGGGGAAGATGGCATTGGTCATGAGCTTGCTGTCCGCAGCCCGCCCTTACTGCTGGCCTCAACTGTGTCCAACACTTCCTAGCACTGAAGTAGTTCTGACTTGGTTCCTAGATCCTCCATCAAAGGTGAAGTACTTCTAATATTAACCTGTGCGTCCCAGCGGATGTCCAAGGAAATGTTTATTCGCCTTGTTCCAGAGCCTTCGTCAGGAGCTGAAGGAATTGCCACGTTGCTACGGAGTTTCTTCTGGGGGAAGGGTATCTGTCGCTGTCGCTGATCCTGGGAATGACAGCTCCGCTGATGCTTGCTTCCGCTAGAGGGAGTGCTGTGGTCGTTTTACTGCCCGGTGGGACTAGCTGCTAAGCGTGCTTTTAAATTTAAATTTTAAATATTTTTTGCTTTATTCCTTTATATTCCACTAAAAAAATATTAGGGAGATTAATTTCTACTCTTATGCTGTTTTTGTAGGAGAAAGGTGCTTGTAAATAATTACTTTATAATAAAGCATTTTAAGTGACTAGGGAGAAAAGATCTACTTTTTCTATTAGTGGTGAATGCTACTTTCTGCCTGCTACTGCTTATTGCAGTTGAAAGATGGAGGTATATTCCTGTTTAATGTTAATTTTGTACGCTTACTGTATTGCTACTTTAAATTTTCCAATCTTTGTTTTGATTTCAACCTTCTTCAATGTGGGCTGTGAATTTTCCTGTTGAAAATGATAGGGGCTGATAGAAAATGAGCAGTCAGTTCTGAATGCACCGAGTCGCATAAGGCAGATACCTGTCTGTCACTGCTTTGAGGAGGGCTGGGGGAGAGAAGACATAGTTTGCCTACCTCTATATTTTTTGATAGTAACTTTTGAATAGGGCTTTCTTTGGAGCAAGGGAAAATGCTGCTTCTGCTGGAGCTTTTCTGTAGTTATGGCTTCATTTTAGTCTTCCCTCCTCCCCCCAACTTGTCTGACAATCATTTACTAGTGTTAAAAAGCTTATTAATGCATGTTACAAATGCAGGGAACATGTAAGGTGTTCCCCCTGGTATCTCTGGTTCAGTCTTGGAGAAGGTCAAGCTTTAAAAGGTCCTGTACAGAGTTAGGAGGGCCTTGAGCACTTGGAGGTGATTGCACAGCCATGCCAACAGCTGTCGCCTATCACAGCCTCTGTAAAATGCAGAAGAAAATGAAGTTCTAGTCACTGAGTGAAACACTTGTTTAGACAAATTGTTGCCCAGCGCACAGCTTTATAAGCTGTTTGGCTCAGAACTGAGCACCTCCCTCTGGTGCAGAGATGCTCTCTTGTGCTCAGCTGGGAAGCCGCTGCAGTCAAGCCTGGAGCGTGCTGGTGGTCTGGCAGGGTGAGCCAGGGCTGCTTGTGCCTGGCTGCTCACTTAGCCTTGCTCCCGTAAGAAAAAGCTGTCTCTTCCTTCTCAGCTCTCCGGCCTTCACAAGGGAAGTGCCGTCGTGTGTATCGTATGACCCAGCTAAGTTCAACTTCTCAGCATGTTTGGCTGCTATTTCTGGAGTATGGGGAGGACTTATGCTAGTGGCTGGGTCCTTGTGAAGTCCAGGACTTCACAAGCCCTTATGCTCTCTTTCTCTCTCCTGATTAGCTACTGCATGATCTTGCAAGAAGACTTTTTTTTTCTGCCCATATGAGTTGGTTAAAAGTTGCCATATGAATTTTGCCTGAGTTTAACAAGCTACATTGTACTAGTGCTTCAAAAAATTCCTTGCTTCACTTCTAGCAGCAGTGCACTGCTTCGGCTGTGGAGGAGCTGAGTTGGCTCACGCTCAAGCGTGCTGAACCTGGGGAAGAGATCGAAGGGCTGCTAGTTCCTCTGTGACCAAAACGTGAAATTTCTTGGGAAACTTGCCTTGCTTATCCCTCCTTACTGATGGCCTGTAAATGGGGGGAAAAAATACAGAGCAAATGGCCTGAAAGCTAAGGTGCCAAGTTTAAAATAGCACTTTAGCAACATCTGTATGGATGTTAAATTGTAATATGGCTCCTGTTAAGGTAAGCTTCCTATCAGGCTCCCAGGAGCAGCTTCTTAAATCATTAATTCCAGAATAGCTCCCCTAGGGGAAAGTGTGTGCCCAAGTAATCTTGTAAGGAAGGGAGTAAACTTGTCAGAGATTGCAGAGTGGAGTGCTTTTAAAAAAGCAATATACAGCTGTTAACAGCTATGTAGTTCCCTTAATTTTTTTTGTTCTTTCCCGTTTCTTGGTATTTGTTTCCAAGCTTAGGTAGCTGGGAGGCAGTTCATCTAGGCCTCGGCTGTCTTTGTTCAGAGTAGGAACAAACTGATGAGTTACAGGGGCTGTTTCTGTTTGTATATAGTAGGAGCAAAGGGTAAGCTGAGCATGCTCTTTCAAATAGCTGGTTATTCTTTGTGGATGAATTTTGCTGGACGTAGTTTAGATCACTTTGCAGGTCTGGTCATTATCTCCTGCATTCAAGGGATACCTAGAGAGGTTATGCACCAACCACTAGCTGGAAAAGCAGTAGAAGTACGCAGGAACTGCTAGCAGCGGATTTATTCGTTGAGCAGCAGATGCTCCCCATACGGGACAGGTTTGTGTTTATCCCAAGATCTTGTGCTTTACCTTTTTCTGAGCCAGAGCACTGTGTACATTCAACCTCTGCTGGCTAGTGCTTTCTGGCGATAGCACGAGCGGCTTGGCAGTTAGAGGTTATTTTTGCTTAGGACATCACAGCTCTTGGATGGTTCTGCTTGGCAATGCCTGCCCGCTCCTCTGGAAAAGAGAAAACCTTGGGGGTTTTGCCACCATACCCCTTTGGTAATGCTGCTACACTGTGGAGAATCAGACTGCAGTCTCAGTGTAAAACCTGTATTTTCCAAATGACCATGATTCCTAGTATTACAAACATGACAGATCAGAACAAAAACATTGTGTGTGCTAGGTCTAAACACTTGTGAATTACTATCCTGATTATGGCTTGCACCGTACCATCAGGAGTATATTCAGCTAGAGTCAACCAAGGACTCCCTTCTGAGAGCATACCTGATCACTGAAGCTGAGCAAATTGTCATGTATTTATTTAATGTTCTTTAAATCATGTTTGATATTCAGCCAATTCTGCTTTAAATTAGTCCCTGTCTAATACAGGGGTCCAGGGCCAGTCCCTACCTGGGACTGGTACAATCTTCTGCCCTGTAAAATTACCCTTTGTAGGCTGGAAATAATCCCTCCAGAAATAACTTACATTGATTAATTTGGTGGGCAGATAAAGATGCATGCATAGGTATAGGCAGGCATTTAAATTCATTAAATTCAAGAAGGGGAAAAAGTGTCATAGTGCTAGCAAGCCTTTATGAAGCCTGAAATAATATTTTCTTCTGCTTAATATTTAAATAAGATGATTTTATTTACCAAATAAAGTATTGTAGTGTATCACTTACAAACATGTCACTCAACAAATCCATGCACTTCCTCCTGAAACAATTTAGATCATAAAACTGTTTGTAGAAGTTACAAATGTTAGTCAACCGAAAATGAAGCATGGTCTAAAATCTTAGAACAAACCCATTTGCAGACTGATAAACCCATTTGCAGACTGATAAAATGAGTGTAATTTATGTTCTATATACCTTATTGGCACATGTGTTAAAATTCTGGAATATATATCTATTTTTCTTAGTATTACATTAGCTGTAATTTCTATGTAATGCTTCAATTCATTTATATATTTGCACAGCACATTATCAGATAAAAAAGTGCCAAAATGTGTATAAGGAGGTCATCACTTTAGCTTAATTGCATACAAATTTCCTGCAGACTCTGATGCTTAAGACCAATAACGAGACTGCTACAGCTAGAATAAACGCATTAGCCTATAAATTTAGAGTTCTACCTGCTTTGCAAAGGGAGAATCATCTCTAAATGAGCCTAGTAACATTGATTTGTGATTAATCATTTTACTTAGTGAGTCATCTATGATCACAGTACAACAAAAATGTCATGTTTGCTTAGTGGCATTAACTCCATTTATCTTCTCTGCATTCGGAGAATTGCCTTGTTGTCAATGTGGGACTGGGAATACAGCTGAACAGTTCTGTTGTTAAAAGACTTTTGATGTCAGTTTATCCAAAGCAAAGTTTAAGCAAAAAGTGTTTTTTTTTTT
>NW_028186756.1:4184677-4210191 GCF_003343005.1 Rhea americana
GGGATAACCATTCCTTTCCTTGAAACTTAATTATTCTATCTGGTCAAGTCAAAACATTTACAGTAATGATCTTGCATCTGCAAAGTCAAAATAGTTTAACCCTGAAAACATGTGTTACTCTGCTTGCTTCCAAATTTTTCTTTTAAGGCCATCTTTGCAAACTAGCCAGTACACTTAACTGTCTATGTTTGAGACTACTTTGCTTTACAATTTGCAAAGTAAACCCAAATCTCCCATTCTAGAAAGGGGTTCAGCTTTACCATATTAACATTGCATTTCTGGTTGGATGCCCTCAGAATGGTTTTCTGAAAATACGCTGTCAAAGAGCCTTTATGGAAAGTGATAGTCATTATTGCTAAGGAAACATTTTTAATTTGCTATATGTTAAGACGCGTTATCAAGCCTTGCCATGTTCCTGCTCTCTCCCTCCTTTCCTCCCACCCCCCAGTAAAGACTAGAAAGAGTTATGCTGTTCTTCAGTAGCACCTACGTTGTTCAGAAACAGGACATCAACGTGCTAGTTTTTTAATGCTTTTTTGTTGTTGTTTTCTGTTTTTATAGTAACTCTTATTCCAGAATGTCATATTGGCAGGAGTCTGTCTGCCTCGTCCAGCAAATAGAGCACTAGGTCTACAAACTAGACGCCTGGTGTCCCATGGTCGTGTCCCGTGCCTTTGCTCCATCTCTTGGCAGTGTTTTCCTCTTCTACCCTTCAGCTGTTGCCTTCAAAACGAAGCCTTCCCTCGGGTTTGTTTGTACAGCACTCGGCGCTGCGGCACCCAGATCTCAGCCAGGGTCTCTGCTTGCTGCCAGAAGACTGAATGTAGAGATGAGTCCTGCTTGCACAACGTTTCAGCCTGATAGAAAGGTTTGCTGTGAAACAAGCTTGGGGAAGGATAGGGGTGTTCAGAACATGAAACGTTTTAAAGGCTCCCAGTGAAATGGAGCTTATAAAGGAGATGAACAGTTGCCCCGTAACAGTTGGATGTTGTGATTTGTACCAGAAGTCCAGAGAGGCTTGGCTAGCCTAAGTATGCCCTGGCTAGGTAATACTGATGATTATTCAACTATCAGGGAGTAATAGATGTATAAACTATAATTAAGCTATTTTTTGTGCAACAGAGTAGAGCAATTAAGAGGCACAGTATAATTCATGTTTTCTGAAACGCAGCAAATACCAAAACCAAATAACAAACTACCTAGTAGAGACAGTACTGCAAAGCGAAATTGTAGTTAACTTGCTAGAAAAAGATCTCTGGTTTTGTTCAGGCACTAGAGAGGCATTTTTAGCAAACCAGAAACTAGCATGTGCAGAGCAAGCATTCTCTGTAATTGAAGGCTGGGAAAGATGAGTTACAAACATTGATGTAGCTAGATGCTATTTTATCCAAAATGATGCTTTTGCTGATCTGCATACATCACTCAGGTGACAGAAAGGAAGCGTGCCGAGCATCAGATCGGGGGGAGAACAAACCTTGCGGCAACTTTGCTTTGGAGAGGAACGTGTGCACGCAGAAGGTGCAGTGAGGATGAAAAATTCTCACCTGCCCTGTATTGCCCATTCAGTGTTTAAAAAATTCAGTTAGATCTCCACATGAGAAAATTACTTTAAAAATCACTAATATGCAAGCATGCTTGCGTAAATATAGCTGACCTCTGGTTATGGATTTAGAATGTGTGCTTTCATGGTTTCTTGCAGCTATGGAAGCTGAAAGTTATCTTTAAAGGAAGAGACACAGTCCTGCAATTTAATAATGGCATCAGTGAAGCTTAAACAAAAACACTACTTACAGTGAATGCCTGCAACCTTGGATAATGTGCCTGGAGAAGGGCATTTCAGTGTGATGAATCTTAAATTAAAAAAAAAAAAAAGCCTAGGACTAGTTGCTGCTTCTGGGGTAGCAGTGTTTGTTTTCTTTAACTTCACAACTATAATTGCCCACTTTCTGTGCAGTTTTTCATGATGATCAATATGAAAATTCTGGAACTGTTTAGCTGAAGTAAGCTGAGTCATTGGACCTAATAGTCATTTGTTTGACTAAAAGGAGCCTCTTGTGATGTGATGACTAATGTGGCACAAAGATGCTAATGCTCAGTGTATACATAAATCATTAAATGCTTAATTTGGATTTGGAAACCTGAGGCAACAGTTTGCTCCATGGAGAAATAGCTACATTTATCTCCATATATCCTGAACCAACTGTCTACAGAGACCTGGAATTCATTAGAAAGATGAATGAAAAGGCTTAACTAAATCTGGGTCCTCTGTTCCAGGAAAAAAACCCAAAGTTCTTACAAGTGGGAAGGCATGGAAAACTGGAATCTGGTCTTCTCACTGAGACAGAAAAAAATTATCTAAAACAGGAACAGCTACTAATCCAGATAGAGGTTTTTACAGTGCTGCCAGAAAAATAACTGGAAACTAAGAGGACTCTGAGGCCAGCTACAGACTTGAAAGCCCCACTTCAGCAGTATTTCAACCCATTCCTGAAGACATACTTCATTACATTTCTGTAGTGAAGTCTGAGGGAAGTACATCTTCCAAACTAATAATCTCACCTAAGTAGACACATATGATGTGAACAATTTCCTGCCTTTAAGAGTTGACTTTTCCTATTTTCCTATATTATTGAGTTGGAGCCTCAGGAATGTGTGCAAGGGATTCTGCCCTGTGCTGGTGCAGTGCAATGGACTTTGAATTTCACAAAGAGATGTTTTGAGATGAGTTCAGTTTTTAGACATGAAAATGGAGAGAGAAAAGCGTATGAGATCAGTGAAAGAACTCCATCTTCTGAAACTTCTGTGTTTTGAGGTACCCAAATGGAGGCGGATGTGGAAGTAGGTTGCACACACAGAGCACCATGAATGAGTTTGCAGTACCCAAGCTGGTTGCTCCTACCTTCCTCGCCAGGAATCTGAGATTATTGATCCGTTCCATAGAGGAGGAAACTGAGCTTTGAGCTAACCAAGCTTCTGCCGCTCATCAAGTAGAACTGGGTGTAGAACCCTCCGTCCTTCTTCCTGACTTAATTATTTATCTATCCCTTCTTTAATACTACAGTACTGTTAGACTGGGCCTTTCCTTCTTCATTCAGATTGGTCATTTGACCCTTTTTGGTGAAGAGTATGCTAAAATGGGAATCAACTGGAACGTTACCAGACTCTCTAACGTGCTGCACGGCAATGCAGCTCAAATAAATGATGACTGTGACTGTCTCGGGAACAAGTATTTCAGCTGATATTTCACTAGTATGTTGTTTAACAGAATAGAAAGTTCTCTCTATTGAATTTGTCAACCTAACTTTAGATACTATCCAGGTATTACGTTTAATAAAGCAGACATTAAAACAAAATATTTTTTTTTGTTTTAAACAGCAGAAGAACTTGCTTGTTCTTCAAGGGAAGCATTACTTAAGTATTTAAGGCCCACATTTTGAAGTGTTTTTGTCCTAGATGAAGTATGTTTGTTTCATTTTTAGATATATTGCATCCATACCCTACTCATTTGGATCTTTATGGTGATGCAGATTTGCAGAAGTGATATGCAAAATAAAATACAACTTTGAAGGGCAAATGGGAATTACCACCGATGCTTCAGAGGAATCAAGATCACGTCAGTGTAAGAATCTTAGCAATATACTTTTTATTTAGCTTAAAAGCTGGAAAATGAAGTTTAAGAGGCAAGTCAATATTCTCACAAGGGGTTATTTTACTTTATGTTGTAAAACTCAGTGATTACTTGTCAGCTACGTTAGCTTTTAAGGTCTGTGTCTACAATGAAGGACTTATTGGAAGAAAACATTTTTTCAGGGACAACATTTTAATTTTATTTCAAATATTGAGTGGATGAGGCTCTAAAGAATTTAATACAATAACCTGCTGCTAGGTTCAAGCTAGTAATATAAGTTTTTACAGTTGCTAATAGCAACTTATGTGGCGAACATAAGTACAGCAATTTAGAGAGACACTGAGGTAATACGAATTTCTTCAAGTAGTTAAATACTAATGTCTTTCACCGCAACATCAATGTCAGCTCTTCTTCCAAGTCAGAAAACAAAGGACAAATGAACTCACCATCTTTATTTGCTTTTTTGAATGGAAGGTTTTCGGAAAACTGACAGTAGCTAGTCCAGTGTGTAATTTTAGCTTGATTTATTTGAATTAGTGAAATCTTCAGTAAATACATCTCAGTGCACTTCTTAAATGTTTCCCCTTAGAGATCAAACATCCATTTATGTTAACTCCGCCAGCACTCGCAGACTTTAATTGCGGTGCCTGACAGACTCTGTAAAGAAAGGAAGAGTGATGGAAGAGGAAGAGAAGGTCGCTTGCGCGGAGCCGCGGCGCTGCGCGGGAGCGCTGCCCGGCGCCCGTCTGAGCACCGGGCAGGCCCGGTCGTACAGCGGGAGGCAGCGCTGAACTGGTCGCGCTGGATTTTTGTTTGTTTGTTTGTTTTGCATGTGTGTCGTTTGGAAAGAGTGTTTGCTTGCTGCTGAAGGACTTGCCTTCCCGCATGGTGTTCCCAGCCACCTGCTGCTCGTGCGTGCAGTAAGAGTGACTGTGTTTACGGCACTCGCCTTAATCCGTATTCGGGGCTACTGGTCGATATGAAGGATGTTTAAAGCAAAACCCTGGATAGGAGTCCCGTGGATCGTGGGACCAAAACCAACCAGTTGGAAGAGCCTGCTGAGAAAATGACTTGCCGATGTGCATCCTCAAGGTGAGATTTTGCCTGTGTTGATATCGATGCCAACACTCTGATTTCACCCTTGGCTTTATTTGCCTTCTGCCACTGGTGACCGTGGTACAGCGTATGTGTTCCTAAAGACCAGATGCTGTCATCTTGGCTTGAGACCTTTTTGCAAAGGCTGTGGACTTCTGCCTGCAGGAAGGTCTGGACTTGGACACAGGCCTTACACTTGATACTGCCATCTAACCTCTTTTTCTGCCCCCCATATTTGAGCACAATGGAGCGTTTTTCATGCTCTTCTTGGAAGCTCTCCTTCCCAGATCTTTGATCTCCCTCCTTCATCTTTGTCTGTAATCCCAGTCTAGCTTTCCTAAACTGTCCAGGTTGAAATGGCGCAGACAAATGCATGTGACCCTTCCTGGCTTCCCTGTCCTCGCAAAAGCAATCTCACTAGGCAAATGCCTTTAACTGCCCCAAAAATATTTGCCAGAGTTCGCCACTTTTGTTTGCTGCCGTTGCTGCTGCTCTTGCCCAGGAGTCCAGACTTTACAGTAACAGTTTCTGGGGACTTGCTGGCTCCCTGATAATCTGAACAACACAACTGAACAGAATAAGACACATTAAGGATTCCTTTCAAGGCATAGAAACAAGTTGCTTAAGAAACAAGTCTTCCAGGCTGGAAGCTTCTCTGTTAACGTCAGATGCTGCGGTGCCCTCTGACTTGCTTTTGAGAAGCATGTTTACAGACTCCGGTTTCAAGCAGTGAGGAACAGGCCCTGCCGATTCAGTGTGCTAATGTAATCGTCCTTGAGATGTTGCTTGGCTGCAGTGCACTAAGAAGTGTCTTCTCCTGCCCTTCTAGTGTTTCTAAACAAATCCAGGCTTAACTGGGAACATCATTGCCTTTATGCTGGCAAAGTTTCTGGGAACTTTAAAAGGGGAAAGGTATGGTCAGTATTTTGAAAGGCATATATATTTTCTGCTATAATTAGGGTAGAATATGGACATAGCATTATGGGTTCAATTAAAAGCATGTCAATAAAAGGCAGTTTGTGCTACATAAAAGATTCTTTTGTTGAAAACTGGCCTGAGTTACGACTGTTTTATACACATTAATTTGTTTTGTACATACAGAATAGAGCTGATTGAACAGCGTGATTGTCTGACAAGAGCTGAAAAGCAGCACTTGCTGTAGGTAATTTAAATTGAGCCCTATTATCATTTACGGATTTATTCTGTTTAGAATCAATAAGATGAAAAAGGGCCTGAAAGCTTTAAGCTAATGCTAATCACTTTTGGTTCAGTAGCTCCTTGTATTTAATTTATGTATTTCTTTCCTGTGTTCACAGTCAGAGCTACTTGGAAGTGAAATATTTAAACTATCTTCCACTGAAGAGAATGTCCCCACCTCTTCTACTTCGCAGAGAATTCAGTACTGATAAATCTTTTGTTGTAATAGAAGGTTCCTTGAGAGAGGGAAGTGACACCAACCGAAAAGACAAAGAGATGATCTGGAAGAAGCTCAGTGCAATGAATGCCCTGGAAATTTTGCTTTAAAGCAGCATTCATGGTGGCAGGAGATTCCAACCTGACCTAGGACACAGAATGGAGCGAGGCTCAGGGAGCTGCAGTCACTCAACCTTCTACTACAGCAACAATTTTAACGTGAAAAGATAAATTATCCAGGAACAGAGCTGTCAATAGGCCTAGGACAGAAGAGAAAAGACAAAAGGGAAGGCAGAGTGATTTCAGCATAATGATGCTATCAAGGGGGGATACAATGAAAGGAATTTGTATGTATCCAAAAAAGTGTGCTGCTGGGTAACAAGAACTGAATTTACCAAAAAACAAACAAACAAACAAACAAACAAACAAAAAAAAACGCAGGTGAACAGTATTACAGGGTCCTGTAAATCCTTCGAGGCGGTCTTTGGGGTACTGGGCAAAGGGCAGAGGTGTGCTGTGCTGAAGAACCGTGTTTGGCAGACTGGAGAAGAGCTGTCAAGTCCTTATGAAGAAGGAACCTGAACACAACAACTCTCTGAGCAAGGTGCTGTGCCGGAGTTCCCAATCCTCCAAACGTCTTTTGCTCCTTCTGAAGTCATGAGCCCTACTGCACTCATGTCTAATTTTGTTGTTTATCGGCCACGTGGTAGCAGATGGACAGTATCTCCTCCAGAGGAGCCGGGAGGACTGGGAGGAGCAGCATGCTGAACTGGGCCTCTGGAAGCTGGCCCGTAATGCCGTGACGGAGCCCACTGCTGCCCGAGATCAGCGACCCACGGCCCAGGCTGGCCCAGCCGGGGCGGCGCGTGAGGATTGCCGCCGCGAGACGGGCCCTCGGCGTCTTGGTTCTGCCGGTGCCTCGGCCCCGCTCAGCGGTAGCGTGACAGTCGCCCCTCTGGAAGCCGAGAGGGACCCCCGTGCGGCCGCCCTGGGGCCGCCGGCGGCGGCGGCCACGGCAGGGTAGCGTGGAAGCGCGGGGCGCCGCCGGCGCTGCGGCGGAGCGGGGTGAGCAGCCTCCCCGCGGAGACCGAGCTCTGCGGACGGGGCCGAGCGCGGCTCGCGGGTGGAACGTGTTGCCCCGTGGGTGCGGAGCGGCAGGGGCTGAGTCGAGAACAGAATTAAAGTCTTCCAAGTCCCAGGCGAGTGTCCCGGCCGCCGCGCCCTGCTGCCTCTCTGTTTGGATGCAGGAAGGTTAGTTCTGGGTGATTAAGCAGGGAGTAGTATTAAGACTGTAGTGTGTCGTGTACGCCATGCTTAGAGACGATTGCCAAATCTTTGCTATTTCATCAACAAAGTGGCTTTTCTTCCTCGCACTTACTTTCCCCAGATACCCAGGACTACTTCAGAGTTCCAACTTTTTTTTTTTTAAGTATTTATTTTAAATGTTTTAAAATTTACTTGTATTAAAATGGGTTGGAGCAGCAAATACAATTTCTTGCAGTAAATAGCTGTAAAAACATCAAAGGTTTTGATAACTGTTAGCTGTATACTTTGTAATGCCTATTGTATTTCCATTTTGTTAGTTCTATTTAAAGAGCGGTATTATCATGCCCCATTTCCTGTTAGATAGTTCTATTTGTCTGCTCTACAGGAGGCAGGAGATCTTAGGTCCAAAAGAAATTATCTCTCAGTAAATTACTCCTAACTCCATTACTGAATACTAAGCACTCTGCCCTTACTGTGCGAGCAGCTTGAAGAGATAACGTTGCAATTTATTTATTTGTTCTGTCCTGTGTATATGGGCGACACAGGGACTCATCTGAGCAGAGATGGTGATAACTGACAGGTACATTAGATCAGCCACCTATAGCAAAGTTTACTTTGATTATGTTGTAAGTGTCAAGACGTACAGTAGCTGATGCCAGTTTGATCTCTCCTAGTATATAATGGCTTGTCTTTTTCATGGTTGATTGGATACTAATTTTTGTCTAATAAGTAAGCTATCAGTTCAGAGTGTTTTAGAGAGTAGCAGAGTTTTTCGTCCTCCTGAAAGGGAAACCATTCGTGAAATTATTTTAAAATTTGTTTGGATTGCTTGTTGTATTCATTTTTCTCCTTCTAATGTCCCCTTGTTTACCCAAAGCATGCACTAAAGGTACAAGATTTTCTAGGGACCTGCTGTGAATCTGTTGCATCGGATATACAACTTCTCCATAGTAAAATAGCAGCAGAGGATAGAACATTTTTTTTTCTGTTCTTGATGTGTGGCTGCCAAACTGCAAAACCTGTAGGTAATGCTTTTTAAACTCCGAAGAGGAGAAACAGCGCTCTGTTATGCAGACCCCCTTCCTTTTCTCTTGTAAGTAACGTAGGAAGGATATAAGACAGTAGCATCTGTAGATGATATATTTTCCTATGGTTACGTAGCTATGTTTTACATAAAACTGCATTTACAAAAACAGCTTATTACATATTATGCCTTGCAAAATATATTAATTCTATTAATATAGATTAGTTGATTAATAATAGAGTTGTGGAAAAGAAAGGGAAGCTGATGAACTCTGGAGTGAAGGGTGCTGTTCTGGGCCAGCTACTATTGCTTAGTTTCCTGACACGAAGGCAATTCCAGGAAAACAGGCATTCAGTGAATAGGAATTTCTGAATTTGGAGGAATATGCCTTTTTTTCAAAACTTTTTAGTACTAGAAGTATAGTAATAACTAATAATGTCTCTGAGCCCTGGCCTGTTAACAGGGATAGTGGGCTGGGGAAGATTATTGTTTGGCGGAGTTAGATCTTCTCTTGGGTTAGGTTTTCTTTACTGATAGATTGAGCTGTTTTTAGTTCTAATTTAAGTGATCTGTGGCTCCTATTCAGCAGGATGCTGAGGCCTTTGCCTGGTGCATGTGGAGCTAGAGGTGTTTTTCCTTTTTCCTTTTTTCTCTTTTGATTTTTCTTTTGATTTTTCCAGGCTAGAAACATGCATTGCTTTTAGATGGATCATTACTAGTATACAGGAACAACTTATTAAAGATACTGTTTTATTGGGGATGCCACAGAGATTCAGGGTGAGTGAAGACCACCTAATCAAATTCAGGGAGTAGCTAGTTTTGGAGTTGTAACAGTGGGGGTTTTGGTGGTGTTTCTAGATTTGCTAAAATAATTAAAGCTCCACCAGAGTCATCTTGTTCAGTTAGTTACATTCCATGCAAGGAACTTTCTATCCAGATGTTACTCCCTTTCGTTATCAGGTACGTCGTCCTGTAGATACACATATCCAAGGCTCGCAGGACTGCGATTTGTACGGACAGCTGAAAGGACTGCTCTATTTTTGTTTCTCAGTTTGATCCAAGTTTTCAGTTCTTCCCCAAACAAAGCCACTGAATGCTTCAGTGTTGGAGCGGTGAACGATTTCATTAACACGACTTTGCAGTCCAAAGGATTGGTAGGAGAAAGCATCAGGATCCTTAGCAATGCCAAGGTGTGGCGCTATCTTAATCAGCACAACCCTTTACAAGGAAAAGATCGTTTGTTAAAAATGAGAGTGCTTATAGCTGTGACAGATGGTAAATATTGAAAATTTCTGTTGAATTAAGAGATGAATCTTTGTAACTCCTGTACAGGAGCAAGAGCACCTTGTTTCCTTCATATATTTCACCTGCGGAGTGTACCTTGATGTGAATTTAAGTAAATTACTGACTACTTACGCATGTCACCTGTTTAAAGAGGAGGCAGGTTTTACCTGCATCAGGCAAGGATGATGGATTTCCAGCCTTTTCCAGTTTACAGATTATGGACAGTTTCATAATTGAAAGTGATTGCTTTGGAGGTGGCCTGAACATTCACAGGCATCTGCAGATCACAGGGGCAAACCAGTGGACTAGAGGATGCTTTCAAGGCTGAACTGGAGCTGAGTCTTGCCTGATGGTGAAAAGTTGCCCAGTTTCCACGGGGATACGTCTGTTGCAGCTGTGATGTGACTGAAGTTGCTGTACTTTGGGTACTACTGGCAGCATAGCTTCAGGATCCCAAGCTCAACATGGGCTGCAGAAGCAAGCCGGGGAGAACATGTAGGTGGCTGTGTGAGATGGCTCGGTCACCATGTGGACCTCAGCTGGAGCTTAGCAGGTATCTACAGGAGCTGCAGTCATGCATTTGACTGCAGTGTAGACACATGTGTTTACCTTAAATATGTTCAAGAATAACTGCTCTTGAAATAGCACCTTCATGAGATAAAATTCTGAGAGTCGTTCGCAACAGCCACGTCTCTGCTGGAAACAGTGAGGTTCTTTCCTGCTTTCTCTTGGACTTGGAATGAGAAACTGAGATGTAGATTGAGTTCTTGTTAGAACTGAGAATTTAGCATCTGCCCCAGTACTGCCCGGAGCTGCTGTTTCACATCTTCGAGGCTGAGCTTTGGCAGTCCTTGGCACTCGCCAAGGGGTCGTTACTCACACCCAGAGCTGGGCTGTTTCCCACAGTGCCAAAGCAGAAACCTCACTGTGGAGCAGAGAGCTGAGCATCTATCATCTCCACCTGCTTTGCTGTCATCCACGTGCAACCCCCTGGCTCCTTTGTTCTCTCCTTGCTTAGCTCTCTGCAAAGGAAGCAAGAGCTTACGGGGTCGTTGCTTAAACATCAATTAATTAATTTATTTATTTTGCTGTGGTCAGCAACTTCTCTACTGGTCCAGTTTGAGAGAGCACTAACAAAGGCAAGGGGACTTAGATACCTCTGATAACCTACTGCTGAAAGAGTGTCTCCAGGCTCTTCTCATACATTAACATTGCAGCCTGCTTCACTTCTTTTCTTATATTCACTTTGGGATATATAGAAAATAAAGCTATAATAATGCTGTCCTTTCTTATCTTCTTTCACAAACATTAATCGCATGATTTTTTATCGGTACAAAATAACCCTGGAGATAGGGCAGTCTGTGGATCAGCTTCTATGAAACTAGAAAACTGAAATTATTTTGTTTAATTGTGTGTGAAAGTCAACTTCTGTCAAAATCTCTAGCTGTGACTGGGTACTTACAAAATGTAATATATTCTTTTCTTTAGCAGATCACCTAAATACATTTTACTAGCAACCTTTTTGAACCAGATGAGACCATAATTCAAGCTGTCTTGTCTGCTTCTGCTTTAGTTCACAATAATGTCACTATGCTGTTCACATCAAAGACTGTTAAGTTTTTATCTGTAACAGCTACATCAACTATTTTGTCCCAGTTTTTCTGCAGATCATTACTGATGGATAGCTTTTCTGGGAGAAAAAAAAAACTATTCAGTATATATTTCTAGTATAAAATTTTTGTTTCTCTGTCAATGTGACTTTGCAAGCTTGTCCAATTTTTCAGTGACTTCTCACCAACTGCAGTAGAGTTATTCCTCTCCAGCTGAAATATAAGAAATGTTGCTGCAGCCAACAAACTAAGTTATTTCAGAATATTCTTTTCCATCCAGAAATTGTGCTTTGGCATGCTACTTGACTGAACATCTTCAATCCTTGAAGGTTATCCTTGTGTTCTTTAGTCAACCGAATACATTAGGGATGGGGGACACTATGTCTGAGCAGTGAAGAGGAGAGACAAGGAGTTGGAAAAGCTGGTTTATTCTGGGTATTCTGCCACTGTTGTCAGGTAATACATTAGCTTCTTTATGCTGTAGCTTCTTCATGCTGTGGCTCGTTCACCTGAAAAGGGATAGCCCCATCTTTGGGTCTCTGTGGAGTGGGAGGGGTGTCTGTGGGACATCTTTGAGACCTGGAAGCAGTGCATAGGCAATGAATGCAAAAATTAATAGGAATAGCCTTAACTAGAATCAAATATTTCTTAAGTTGTGGAGAAGCTCTAGGTTTACGTACAAAAGTGAGCTTGTTATACATAGCACCTCATAAATACTTATCCGATAGTTTCATGCCACTGGGCAAGGTGGGGAAGGAGGAAGACCTATATGTTTGGGCCTTTTATCAGTAGGATTTACTTTGAATCCTAGATCTGTTTAAGGAAACATTGACAGATGAAAATGCAGGTAGTGGCCATATTTAATCTTCAGGAGCAGCTTTGCAGCCCGTGTTTGTCTCACTCTGCTGTCCTTCATGGGATGGTAAAATCAGGATGGGATGAAGGCAGAGTGAGAGTTCTTGCACTGTCTGCGTCTGATGTCCAAGCTAAAAACAATGCAGGAACTGGGCTGGGAGCCCCCAATCAGTCCCCTGAGGGGGAAAAGAGAGGGCAAATGTAGGACATTGGCTGCTGCCAGACTCTGAAGTGTCATTCTGGGATGCTTGTAGTCCTGTGATTGCCAGTACCTGCTTCCCTCAGAAGACATCAAAGCAGAGGAGATGTATCATCTTTATCGGAGATACTGGCGTATTGACTCTTGGGGTACTGGTGAATTCAGATGCTTCTTGACTGAGGAATTTATGCTGTATCATCATAGATCCTGGTGTATGCTTGCTCGCTGAAGGTGCCAGCAGTTTTTCTACAGCAGCATATTGCTTGGACAATTGCCCATCTTCTTGTTTTAGGAGAAATTTGCAGTGAGACGAGAAGCTCAAATTTGTCCTGTGTGCTGCTGATGACTAATGTATACTTCAGCTGCAGGCTTTACGTGCATGTGGAGCAGCCAAGCTAAATAAAGGTCACTGGTGCATTTGTGTAAGTGAAGCACTGTTGTGCTCTGATAGCCTCTGTGCTGATGGTTCCATGTGCATACATCAATATACAATCTGTTAGCATGATTTGTTTGTAATCCAGATGTAGAGCTGTTTTAATACAAGGTATATAGTAATGTCCTGTCCTTAGCTGCCTTTTATGTAATTTGTGTGGTTGCATAGCTTAAATTTAAGTGCAGTAAGGATGGCATGCATGTCATCATGTTTCTTATTCTTATGTGTGAGCAATTTCTTTTTTTTTTTCTTTAGCTGTTTGTGGTCCATGGTGTTTAATGACATGGCTGAGTACTAACATGTGATTTAAAAATCCTGGTAGTAAAAAGAAAGCTCTGACTTGGGGAAAATCATCTCAAGTTTGGGGATCATGTCCCTTATAGCCTTCTCTTTTCATTTCAGGCATCTTTTCCAGGATGAACAAATGGAATAGAATTATTACCTGGCTGGAGAGAAAACCATCACAGAACAGGATACAGGCAGCAAGCCTGTAAGTAGAGAAATTCTCATTTACCTGGTTTAGATTCAAGTCAGCAGATCTATTTCCATGTGACAGTGTATTCAGATTTATTGTTGGGAATAAGGAAAAAAAAGTAACATCCCATTCTGCAGTGAGGACCCCATTGCAAGCGGGTGGTTTACATCTCATATAACTTGAAATAAAGGAATCGTTCACACATTCATGATCAATACAATTACCACTACTTTACATGAATTAATTTGTATGGTATTGCTGTTTGGGGCATTTGTATCCCTATTCAGAGCACTTCTTCAGTATTTCAACCCCGCTAATGGTAAAGGCAGGTGCATGCCAGTTGCCCACAAAACCAAGGCAAAGCTCTATGGGGAAACTCTTTTATGTCCATCTAGATTTGAATTTGTAGTCCTTTTCCAATTACTGTGCTAATTGTTTAAGAGATTGTTAGACTAAAAAAGTTTTTAATCACTAATCTGTTTTTGAAAGGAACTTAAGGGCTCAAAACCTGAGCTACATACTTCTTAAATTAATTTTCTTCATGAATACTTCTTTCTCAATACAGATTTGTGAGTCAGAACACCCTACTGTGCTTGTTTCTTTGTCTTTTCTTCAAACACCTGGCCTATTATTCTCCTTTCCCCCCCCCCCAACAAAATTGCTCTTTCTTTGTAGGCAAGGTTCTGATGATATTATGCCCTTGGAAATACGGAAATTTACCCAAAGACCTGTGTTATCAGAGCTGAACTTGGGGCAGAGAACAAGCTAAACAAACCTAACAATTTAGCCAAATGTGAGTGCTCCAATAGAAATATTTGCCAATGTTTCTTGGAGGAATACCAATATCCTGCAGAATCTTCAAACAAAACTCCTCAAAATAATTGTGACATGGAGGATAATGTCAAGAGGTTTCATTCTGAGGTTGAACATTTTTCAAAGTGGGCTAGAGGCAGTAGAAAGTCAAGGTGCATGTGTGTGTGTGCGCGCGCGCGCGTGTGTGTATATCCAGGTTTTCTTCACTGCTTTGAAAATCCTCCTCAGCACTTTTGAATTTGGGAAAACTAGACAAACCTAGTAAAATAACTAGGGCTCCAAGCCTGCTTCAGTTGGAGCCTATGCCAAGAATCCTGTGGATGTCACCCAGAGCAGAATTAGGCTGCAACTTTGACTAAAATCCTTATTCAGAAGAGAGGCATAGGGTCAAATCCTGCAGTCTTAATCCAGATCAGTGCAAGCCTTGCCTAAATCAGGACTAAGGGATTTAATGCATAAGGCAAAATAAAGTGTCTAGAAATAATTGCAAAGTTCAGTGTGAAAAGCTCCCCATGAAAGGGCTGTCCTGTTTAGAATGCGGGATGCTGCTCTCCTTGGACAGAGAGAAACCAGGAAAGTAAATGTTTCTGCATGGTTCGTAAGAGTTTTGACCATGTATAGCTATGAACTTAGGCTGAAGGGTTTTACAGTTTATGCTTCTTTAAGAAGTATTACAGAAAAGTCTACCCATTACCCCACCCAAGAGAAAAACAAAATAAAACCCCAAATCATAAATAAAGCAGCTCTGATGGGGGTGTGTGTGTGTGTGTGTGTGCATGTGCGCGCGTGTGTGAAATGCTTTCTTTTTACTACTCAAATATTTGTGCTTGCAGTTCCCCAGCAAGGGGAACTCCGCTAGGAGAAAATGTCCAAGTCCTAAACCAACAAGAATCTATCCACTGATAATAAGAATCTCTGCATCAGCTGCTCTAAGGCACCCAAACATTTATTGTCATTTTAGTAACTATGCTCATAATAGCTTGTATTTAAGCCTCTTTATTTGAATTCAAATAGACAAGAACATTTTGACTAAGTAAACCTTCCTTCCTTGGTGTGATACCTTAATGTGATACCTTAATAAAATAAAACAGTAATAACATGAAAAGTTGGTGAGTTCGAACTCGGCACAATTTTGGTTACAGACACATTTTAATTTCTAAGGTGATTTCAAGTGTTGTTCTGCCTATTTGTTTTCATAATATCATTAGCTCTCACAGCTAGCTTTTCAGTTCATATGAAGGAATAGAAATTTCTTGGAACGACTCATTAAAGCAGAGAAAATGAAATCAGCCTAAAGAAAATCTCTCTCTGTATTTCAAACTCAACCAGGATGAAACATCAGCAAGTTGTGTTCTCTACTTGCACCCACTGGGAGATGCTAAGGATTGCAAACACCATCCTCCACCCAAATGTCATGGGAATAGCAGCTCTTATTTAATCCATAATATAATAAAGTAGGCAATGAAGTTATTTTTGTAACACTTTCTTGTATCAGAGGACCCAGCAGCCTGAAGCTACAGAGCCCTGCATGAATATACACCAAAAATGAGGCAATTGCTACCTCTATGACAACTTCAAGAGAAGCAGATACCACTGGCTGGGATGACAGTGGAGTGGTGCCAAGCAGGTGCTTGGCAGTGGTCACAGTTAAAGGACAGCGTCTTGGAAAAACGGCCCCTTCTTGTAAGGGGAACCTGGGATGAGCAATCCCAAGTCATCTGGCAGGTGTTTAAGTGAGACCCCCCCTCTCTTGTATTCATGGCAGATCTTGGTATGTGTGTTTAGTTTTAGTTCAGTGATAAAACCGCAGTTAACACAATGGTATATCATTCCTTTCTCTCTAGTCTACCTATTTAAAAGTGAATTGCTGGCTTGGTTTTGTGAACACTTATGTTACTGTTGCTACTCTTGTGGCCCAGGTAGGTTGGGGATATCAGCTCCAGTGTGCTTCTAGGAGCCAATCCCACTGCAGGGCTATCTAACGCAGAGGTTCCCTGAGCGAAGCCTGTGGCCTCATGCTAAGATAGTGTTGCACTAGGCAGGTGCAGCAGCTCCTGGCTCTGGCATGAGCTATAGTGCAAGTGAGCAAAGTTGTTTGCCTCTACATATTAGTTAATGTCCTCAAATAACTCCCAAGTGTCTGTAGCTGTGGCAAAGACTTTGTTGTTACTGGACAAGTTATCCCTGATGTGACTGCTGAAATCAAAGGAATTTTGGCTTGTGGATTTGATCTTTTGTGTGAAATCTCTGTCTCCCTAGAGTCAGCAATGATGTTTCTGGTGATTGTGAAGGACCTGGTATTTCATACGATGTACTGAAACTGCCTTCAGCAGGCTTTTTTTTGTGTGTTAACTTCTGGTAACAAGTCTCCTGCTGCCTGACTCACAAAGCAGGACTAACATTAAAAGGTTGCTTTTTCAAAAAGTAAAATGCCACCACCTTCTACCTGCATTACCATCAATGTCTATGAACCAGAAATACTTCTAGTTATGCAGTAGGTTATGACTCAACAGCAGTCAAAGCAGTTTAACAGCTGGGAGGAATGACTAACTAATCCAGCAAACTGCTGTCTGTGTCATGTACCTAGGTTAACAAGTGAGATCAAGAAATCTATAGAAGCAGCAATTACAGACTTGGAGTTCTGTATTCAAAACCTCTAACAAACTTGAAAATATCTGCCTCAAAAGCAGTCTTAGAAGTGCTGGGAGCACTGAGAAACTGGAGAAGTTTGTTCTAAAATACACAAAACTTCCTCTGTACGAGTTTAGTGCATAAGAATAGTCTTGAGGGACCAGCAGCATCAATAGATGAGCTCCATGATGTTCCATCAGCCCACAAAAACACAGCTTCCTTAGAGGGCTGCTAGGGATGTGATAAATCTTCAGGCAAAGTCATAAGCTGTTCATCCTTCAGTTGTGATTGCTAACAACACAATTATCATTTCCATAACTACTATTCGCACGGTGTCATGCTTGTTTAATCCATCCTCACAACAGCCCTGTGAGGTAGGCAACTGAGCTGTAAAATGAGGATAGTGATACTTACCCTCACTTAAGATCAGACACATAGGCAGGCCAGTTCTTCTCATTACCATTCCACAGATGGGGAAGTAGAGCAAGAACTTTAAAATGACTTGTCTGAGGCCAGAAAGGGAGTTCAAAGTTTTTATGAATTCTGCTCACTAGGGCCTCAGTTTTCACTCTTTCCAACAGCAGTCCAAAGAAGAATATAACACCTTACATTTAGTTTCACTTAAATTCTGAATCTACTCAAGGCAGGAATTATCTGGAAATGTACAAATGATCAGTTAACTTACTGGTCTAGTATTATGTGCCACTAATCACGCTAAAAGGATTCAGCAACTTCTATTTCCAGGTCTCAGCTATTTACTGATAAATATATATACATATAGAGGATTTTACACAATTTACTGCACACTAACCTATTTTCACAGGATACAATTTTCATATACAAAGGTTGAACTATTTTTAATTATTAAAACATTGCCACCCTGGACACAAAGCAAACATTTGTTTATTTTTTAGTTTGAAACAAGATACTTCATACAAACCTCATTATGAATCAAAAATCTATACTGAAAATAGTCTACATCTCATTCTTTCTAAGTTTGTCTAAAATGCAAGATTTCACTAGCATTTTTACTTCAACATGAAGCATGACCTCTAAGTTTGAAACATACTGTATACCAATTTTCATGTCTAAAGTACTGCATCTAAGAGTTCCTCCTGAAAAATGAGTTAAGGATTGCTTATAAAACTGAAGTTATTCCTACAAAGAATTTTGAATCCTTGAACTAGCATCCACTGACTGTGGGGATTTCAAAGCCTCAGTTTCCCATTAGCCTGATATATGAAGATGAGACAGTTCCAGTTTATACTTCGGTGATGTCAGAAATTCACTGCCTATAGAAATGATGACAAGTCAGTTTGCTATATGGCTACAGGATTTCACATTATAATGAAGGAAACCTATTTTAGTAAGGTTCTTTCCTTTCAGTCCACTTCTGAAAACAGAGGAACTACAACTTTAAGATACCTATCTCTAACAGGAGTTATTGTTTGAAGAAAGCACTCGCTTTCCCCTCTGTGGCCGTAGTCTGTGGGAGAGCGCCTAACAAAGTTCTTTGTTAGTGTTTGTAAGGCCAGAGATGAGGTTTAATTGAGGGATTTGTGCTGAATGTTCTTTCGCTTTGAGTCTTAGTGCTGCAATGCTCGACGTTTTCCTTTCAACTGCTGCTGGATCAGTGAAGGCAGTGAGAGCAGGGTCTGAGAGGGGTCCAGGAGCTTTCATTAGTACTGAAGCTGTTGTCATGAGAGGATTTAAAGCATTCAGAAACCTGTATTTGAAAGAAGTCAATATTATCCAAACTACAAATTGTTTTGGAGAACAAGTACTTATTAATCAAATCACAGGACTTAAAGGAGTATTAGTAAAGAACTTGCTAAAATTTCTAGCTTCTTCTAAATGTATATTTTTTGTTTCCAGACTGTATTTCAGTTTTTCATAGTGCAGTGTTTTGCTCTTAAAGTCACCTTCAATTAAAATAAAGGGAGATAATCAGACATGGCATGCAGATACCTAGAATAGCAACCATTTCCTTAACTCCTAATGCTAAATTCTATCAACAAATCCTGAATACTGTAAATCAGTCTGTACTGTGAAAACAGTAAACTATCACAAAAACTCAATTTTTTATAGCTGTTTGTGCAGCCAATTTTACAAGTTATTCTGTATGAAAAGCAACATAAGTCAGTGTGGCAGAAAGATCTGCCTGTTAATGCAGAACTGCACACAATATAGAGTATAAATTCAGCAGCGCTATCCTAACATATAAAAAACTACATGTACATCCTTGTCTCTATTTTTATGGAGTGCACTAGAACAGCAGTAGCAATCTGCTGATGAATTTTAGGTTGCTGGGCAGGAAAGCCCAGGAAGCAGTTTTAGTTGAAATGAATTGCTGGTGTTCTATGTACCTGACCACAGAGAAAGGAATGGAGCGTAGCTCTGGGTTTGCTCTAAGTGCTGAGAGCATACCACCTGCAGAGGGAACCAGGCTGGCTGCACTGCTCTTAGCAGCAAGTAAGGATAAGGAAAATCTCTCTCTCAAGCTTTGTCAATCTTGCACATGGAGCCAGTCTCCTTGTCTGACCTCCTGGGAAAAGTGTTTAACACCTTTACTCTAGCAAATCACCCTGAAGCCAGGCCTGTCTGTAGTCCCATCTAAATCACCTAGAAGCCATGTCTCTCTGCCTTCCCATCTTTACTGTGTGCAATCTGCATCAGTCTGCAAGATAAGGATGGCGCTGCAGCCTACAGATTAGATGGCAGCAGTCTGTTCTGAAGACTCAAGTTGAATGAGACCAACATTTCAAAAGTAAGCATAACTGTTGTTCAAGTAGTAATTACATATGACATTTTTACTAGCATAACTTAAAGTCAAATTGTGATATTCTTAACCTAGCTAACCCATGCATGACCTAACCCCATTTTGCTAAGTTTATTTTTTTAAAGGAGCATATTTAATGAGAATGCATGCAAGTGTCAAACTAACACAAATACAGTATTTTTGAACAGTTTTGAGATTTAGGAAAGAAAATATTTGATACTACCTTCCAAAATGTGGACTTAAAATTGGATTTCTGAAGAGAGAAGTCCAGGTAAGACTGCTGAGGCCAAAAGTCCCCAGGGTTGAAGGACTGAAGGCTGGAGACATGGATGGCACAGCCAGTGTTGAAAGAGGCATTGACCTCCATGTGTGATCTAGGAGGGGAGAATGACTGAATGGAACATCCAAAAATAGACCAAGTGGGTGTGTTAAGGAGAGTCCTGGAACAGTCCCCAGAATTTCAGTTTTTTCACGCTTCCTCCACTTTGCCCTTCTGTTTTGGAACCAGACCTTCAATGAGAAATTATAAAGGCATTAGCTGAACTCCCTCTGCAGTTTATCACACCAGCTACTGGATGCAGTCTTAGCGATAGCAGAATAGTAAGCATTTAACCAAAAAACACTTTAAAGATCCATTCATAAATTCCTTAGTCGGTTTATAAGCAAATAATCAAAACTATAAATATATTGCAAATTTGACTCGTTTGTGGCTGCTCTGTTTGAATATGGCCCTTTAAGTTTTAAAGCCTTTGTAATATTTTAACGTATCCCTTAAGAACTTAGTTATTAACAGATCATTTATCCTTTCATAAGCTATGTATTGAACAGTAAATTTCAAAGCCATTCAAGAGTGTCTATTTCTGTACAAATACCTCAGGAAGCAGTTTAGTCATGACTGTAACAGTAACTAGGCCAAGTATATGGTATATGCTTTTTGTTTTGATATTTGGATAGTACGATTTTATATGTGAGGTTAAAAATAAAATGAGAAGCTTTTGTTATCTACCATGAATGCAAACAACATATGGTTATAGGAAAGTGATCAATCGAATTGCACTGAAAGCCAATACTAAACTAGAAAATCTAGTAAGTAGTATTAGAACAGGGAATCCGATTCTTCCTAGAGGGGCTTTAGCTAGTATTGGTTTTGTGCTGTAAACTATTGAGTATATTGCCTCTTTCAGCCTGACGAGTCATTATTTTAGCCCATTAAGCATATTTTAAAGATTTTAGTCAATCCAGTCTACAGGTCAGAAAAACTGATTCTTCATTCTGTTGTTCTCCATCATTAACTGAGCAGAATCTTTCAGAACCCAGGATGGCAGCAAAAAGCAGAGTGAAGCATATCAGCTCTAAAACACATGGGAGAGAAGACCTAAAAACAAGCAGCTCAGAAATGGATGCGTCAAGGCTGAACGTTCAAAATCCAAATTTACTCAGCTGTTCAGGTCTTCTAGCTACCTTTGTAGTAGAGGGAGTTGGGTCCATTCAAATTGGATTCTGAACTGAATCTGGATGTGAAAAAAGGCATTAGCTGTGGCCCATCATCTCGTTCAGCAGCCTAGCATGTTACTATTGGAATGAGCTGCTGCTCGAAGCGTCAGCTGTATAGTACTTGAACGGTACTCTTGAATGGAATAGTACTCTAACTGGGATTTAATAGTTATTAGAGATCAGTAACACAAGGCACAAAGTTCTCAGAAAGGCCAACTTCTCTCTTATGCAGAGTCTTCACTATTTGAAATTTGCCTCTGATTAGGGGCAAAGGTAAAAGTTTAAAGCTTAGGGTCATTTACCGCAGAATATAGATTCTTAAGATAATAAACATTACTATAATAAACTAAAATCATAACTGAAAATTATATTGCAAAAATTAAGTCACAACAAAATGACAGAAGATGCAAATTAATTATTCTTTTGGCATTAGTCTTTCTAAAATTGTCAGATTCTGCGGAAATCTATAATGATAAAACCTTTGTATTTGGAAATGGAAGACTTGAATTTTTTTTAATAGTTACTTTTTTGTCTACAATTATTTCAGTTAAAAAATGTTCTTCAAGAGTTTAAAATTTCTACTGCATAATATCTGTAACAATTAATGACTAGGAAACAGCTGACTGAAAATCAGGTTTTGGGGGTTACCAATACTCACTTTAATCTCAGATACTCCACATAACTCTTTCCTGTGACTGACTGACTTTCAGGTGCTTAAATAATACCAAGTGTGGAGTGGTTTGGACAGGACTACCCTGTCCACTAACAAGGTGTTAGCAGCCCAACCTGGAAGGCTATAGTGTGCCATAGTCTTGCTGTCCCGAGTCTGATATTGTTCCTACCTCTATCAATGACATCTACTCTTTTAAAGCATTTCCTACGGTGTGCTCAAGCCCCAGCTGACGTACTGCTTACTCCAGTCCTTTCATTGCATATGTTCTAGTGTCTTTACACTGGGAAATTGCTGTTCCCCTGGAGAAGAGATTTGGATTATGTGTTGTGTATATAACACAGAGCCTGCTGCACTGTACAGGGGAGGTGCTCTTAGAAGAAAAGTCAGAGCATCAAAGTTCAGAAGTTTGTACTTGGATTCTTGAGTGCTCTGACTGGCTTTTTGGCCACTGGTCAAGCAATTTAAAGAATCAAACGTCTTCCAAAGGAGTATCTGAACCAGTGGACAGCTATGCCTATGTAGGAGTAAAGACTACAAGGTCTGTATTAATCTATGCCTAGGGGTCTGGTATAAAAAATGAACTCAGTTACTGGGAATTACATGACTTGAAATCACTGTTAACCATTAATCCCAAGTATCTGTAGGTGGAGCTTAGCAGAGATGTCACAAGAGAAGACACAACTCAGAGGTCTTAGCGTTTTCCATTAGAATAAAATCCAATAGAGAAAAGGCAGAGAACTTTCTTACATTACAGCCATGTAGGTAAAGTCTTTCCTAAAAAGGACAAAATAGATGCTTCAAAAGTATTAATTTCTTTATAAATCCTATATCCTTACAAATTTTTATTTACAAAGAAGTTTAACGTGAAATGTGTGCTTTTTTTTGAATTTTCTATGGTAAAGTGAATCCCTTTGATCACTTCGACTTGCACTGACTGCAAAATAACTTTTCTTTTTTAAAAAAAACCCAGAGGTTTACAACCAAACTCATTTAGTAATCTCTCAGATTTTGTATTTACCAAACTGGAGGGAAATATCAGTGTAAATATCTAATAATTATGTTTTTAAAAAAAGCCAAATTTTAGTTCCTTACTGGTACAAACTCATCAGCACATGTGATAAAGGGACACAGACATACCTCATCCCTTACACTGACGTGACAAACAGCTTCCAAAATTTAGTGCATATATTAGTCACTAACATTCAGATTAGTCATTTTGAAGCTTTTGTTAAGCACTTTTCCTTTGCTTTCAATAAAAGGCTTTGGTTGCCTTTAGTCTATTTTCAGAATCATTTAAAGTGCTAAACTAAACGTATGAGATACTACTATATCAGTCTCAAGGTTTTGTAAGTGTAGTATCAGTAGGAAAAAAAGCTTAAACAGGAAAGAGCATGTTAAACTCTAATTTGTACACTAAATATTATCCAGGTTATTTTGTAATTACTAACACTGCACATATTGGACAAAAGAAATGTTAGTCTTTTTAAACGAAAACAGAAGCGAGCATCTAAAATTTGGTAGCTTTCTTGCTGTTTATTTTTTTCTTTAAAAATATATCCTATTTAATTGATGTAATAGCCACATTTGAGTCTTATCATTGTTGGGTATTACATGTTTATGCTGCAGCTGAATACAGGTTCACTATCAGAAAAAAAAATCACAAGGATACTTAATTCCAATAGACTAAGCTGATATTTTGATACTGATGCAGTTTATGGTACTGAATTACCCATGTAATGTTTGACTCTTCACATTAACAGAACATTCCTTTAATAACTGTTTCTTAATTCACATCGTTGGTCTAGAGGGAAATTATGAGAAACAGAATGGCAACAATAGATGTAAATACTACTGAAGAGAGTCCCAAGATGGGTTCCAGTTATGAAAAGGTTTTATAGGCTTTTAGACTACCTTTTTCCCAAAGTAAGGAAGGATATGAAGATTGCTGCTGCCATCTCCTTCCTCCCTGTGTGTGTCCTCTTATCTCCGGGGCTAAGTTGTCTATCTACCACAGAACAAGAACATGCACGGGGGCAGAGCCAACTGGTAGATGCACATCCACCCAAAGCCTATGTTGTGCTGACTGGGTGTTCCTGTCCAGAAGCCTTGTCAAGGAGCATTGAAAGAGCAAGGCACAGCTCTGAGGTTCCTCACATCCACCGGGGACACGCAGGCTCTGATATTTAGCATGTTGATTCCTCTTCACTTCCATCAGACCTGAACATTACCTCCAGTAGTTGTCATTAGGAAAGGAGTTCCTCCTTGCTATCTACCATTGCACCATTCCTTCACAGGCCACAGAACGAGTACCCCATGAGGGGAAAGTGACAGTGAAGAGGTAAGCTAAAAGCTTTTCAGCATGTCCTTTCTAATGGCAAATGCAATATATAGTTAGCAGGTATTGGGGTATTTCAGTGGCTACAAGTTTTAGTGATTGCTGAGGGTAGGGAGAGGGAAGAGCACATAATTTCCTTCAAGTCCACAAAACAGATTAAAGTACATCCGACTACACCCAGATCAGTAAATTACGGAGCACTGGAAGTAATGTTCAGCTTATAAGGACCTTTTCTGAAGATGGCGCACGTTAAAACAAGAAAGGTAAAGAAACTGACAGCCTTACGGACTTCAGCTAGTGTGAGCCATCACGGATCCAGTGATGGCAGTAACGACAGCTTACGCACGCAGGGTGCTGGCGCTGACGGCCACAAAGCTGTGCTGGAGGAAGCAGGACCGACACGCGGAGCAGCTGCACCCGTTCTCCCACTTCCACCAGTATGCAAATACCCAGAGTTATTCAGTCAATATCTGACAGCCAGTACAAGCCAAGTTTTGTACAATTTGGATGTCACGCTTGCAAAACTTTGAAAGCCTCCACAGCCGTTTGAAGCTACTTTTTTTTTAAAAAAAACAAAACAAAAAACCAAAGAGCTAATCTTTTCTATTAAAAAGGACTTTTACTTTATACAAGAGATAACCTCTTAAAAAGTAGTTTAACTATGGATGTTAAGAGTCAGGACAAGCTACCAGGGCTGTTCTTAGTTCAACTCCGCTGTTAAGAGAACTGCAGACTGTTAGACGAGTTGGATCATCTCTGTATCCGTATGCCTTGTGCTCTGCAGGGGCTGCTGCTACTACAGCTCAGCTAAACCGTAAGGTTCCCTTGGACAGTTTCTTACTGTCATCTTGAGTGTCAAATTACTCTTGTTTTTTTAACCATTCATTTTGAAGTGTAGATGTTTTTTGACTTAAGTTAGGACAGGTAACCTGCCAGTTTCTCCTTCCTCTAAAATCAAGTTGCAGTAGTAACTAAAACTGACAGAACCCACCACGCTCCGCACTTGCTTCCTTCCCCCATCCTGCGTTACTGCACCGCCCGGCCGAGGAGGCGGGAACAGAGCGTTATTTTTAACAGCTCTTTCCAAGCCTTCTGGGGTTTGAAGCGGCCGCCTCGCCCGGCGCCCCCGGCCTCCCCGCCCGCCAGGGGGAGGCGGGGCCCTCGCCCTTAACGGCTCTCGGCGCCCGCGCGCCCCAACGGTCGCGGCCGCCCCAACGGTCGCGGCCGCCCCTCGCTCACCTGCACGCGGGCTTCCGTGAGGTCCAGGCGCAGGGCGAGCTCCTCCCTGCGGGGCAGCACACCGTTAGCGCGGGGCGCCCGCGGCCCTCCGCCCGCCCGCCCGCGCCGCGGCCCCGCTCCGCGCCGCTCCGCGCGGGCAGGACGCCCCCTCCCGCCGGCGGGCGGCGCCGCGCCGCTACCTGGTGAACACGTCGGGGTAGTGGGACTTGCGGAAGGCGCGCTCCAGCTCCTCCAGCTGGAAGGTGCTGAACGTGGTGCGGTACCGCCG
>NW_028186756.1:4210541-4291803 GCF_003343005.1 Rhea americana
CATGGCGGCGGCAGGCTGCGCCCCCGCGCCGCGCCGCGCCGCGCCGGGTTTTATTGGCGCGGGCAGCGGCCGGCTCCGCGCCCCGGCATTAGCATTTCATTAGCGCGCTGGCGTCAAGGCGGGGGTGGGACGCGCCGGGCCCCGCTCCCGCGCGGGGGCCGGGCCGGGCCGCTGCCCCCGGCGGGCGGGCGCCGACTTGTTGAAGGCTCCTTGCGGGGTGCGGGGCGGGAGCGCGCGGAGCGGGGAGCGGGTCCGGAGCGGGGCTCTGCCGCTCCTGCTACACTTGCGGTCCCTGAATTCGGCTCTTCCAGAGCGACGCTGCCGAGTGCCGCGCGCCCGCAGCGCGGGGGAGATGCACAAAGCCCTGCGGGACGAGTCCTTTCTCCGGGGAGATCTTTCCTTCTGCTCCAGCCTGCTTGGAGCTGCTGTCGGTGCTCTTGTCGGAGCCCTCGGCAGGAGGCCTGGAAACGATTCCCGCACGCAGACTTCCAGCGGCTCTGTTATCTCTTGCGTTGTAGTGCCAGCACCTGACATAAATTAGATCACCAGATGACTTGGTCCTGCGATCTAGAGCTTGGGAGATGGAAATAAAACATCGGTTTCTAGAGTGGCTTTTAGAGAGTGCGGCAGAGGAGGGCTTAAAGAAAATAGCATCCCCCAAACAGTGGCTGAAAGCTGAAGTCAGTCAAATTTAGATTAGAAATGAGACATTTATTTTAAATCTTTTTGTTTATAACTGACCTTTTAAGCAATGTAGATAGTGAAATACTTGGTTCTGCATCTCTGGATGCCTTGCAGGGATGCAAGTAAATTGCTTGCAGATGGGACTGCGCTGTTTCTGGTGTCCAAGCTGCCTTGTTCAAGGTTAGTGTGGCTCTTGCTTCCTTGGAGTAAGATCATAGAGATGTGTAATAGCAGTGAGTGCTGTGGCGAGCACAGGAAGGGAGAGGAAGTGAGACTGAACTTCTGGATCTCAACACATGGCTGTAGTTTTCAGCTGGAGTCATCACAAAAATGTGGGGTTCAGAAGTCATCTTCTCTCTGCAAGATCTACATGTAAAACATAAGCCCCCTTGTAGCCTCTTGGAGGGGAAGGGGCTTGGCCATGTGCATCATTTAAACTCAGCCTGGAGTGAGAAAACCTTTTTTCTCCATCAGCATCCTAAGAACTTACCTGGTATGCAAAAGGAAAGCAGCATCCCCTGCTTTATGGGTGAAGGCTTGCTGCTGTGTAAATTCCTTAAGGGGCCTTCGACTGAGGAGCTGCAACATTGACACAGGAGGGCTTGTGTTACAGCTAGGTATATATTTTTTCCATACGAAAGATCAAAAGAAATAAGATACTTCCAATTTCCCCATGTTCACACTTAGTCAGGTGTGTTTGCTCTATGGTTTTAAGTGACTGTACCAATAATTTGCTTTTACTTACAAGTAACCAGGATGTTCATGCCACAGGCACTGGTAGTATTTTAAGTGTATTGCCTCTGCCTTATGTGAGTGACTGTAAAGGCTCCCTGGCCCACTGAATGGCTGAAAAAATCTCCTGTCTGAATTACATGTAGTGCTTCTGCTAGCAGCAGAAGTTCTCTGAAGTTGGATCCCAGGACATTGCTTCAGTTGTGGTATTTGCTTCTGAGCTGCTTGTTGTTAAACCATTCTGAATCACTGGTAAAGGTACCAAGATAGCTTGTCTTGTGCTTTGAAAACACTAGCTTTTAGAGTAAGAAATGGGCACTGGGGGCTTATCATAAATTAAAGATAAACTTGGCATCTTTGAATGATGTTTTTTTCAGTGTATGACTGCAGTAAAGGAGGGATGTGATCCAGTTACAGTGGATAGTGGAAAAGTTTTCCTGGTATAACATAGGAATAGTAAGGCGTGGTCTGGGAGTAGTACAGTGCAGAGGTCCAAAGTAGTGCTGGAGGAGTCTAGGTTGAGTCAGCAAGATTTATTAGCTACGTTCAGTGCTCTCCCTTGAAGAGTGACACTGTGTGTGTGTGTGTTTGTGTGTGTGTGCGTGCGCAGGGCATCTGTGCTATACTCCTTGTCCAAATGAGCAAAATCTCCTCCATCTTTTCTCTCCCCTGCCTGCTCCTGCTTATCTGCTCTCGGTGTTTTTGCCTAACACTCCCCCTGATACTTCAGCAACTTAGAGCACTTCCCGTCTTTTCCTTATTTGCAAAGTGCATTGAAATTTTAATAGCTTTTGGCTTCATATACTGAGGGCCTTACTCGAGCTACAAGGTTTGGGCATACATTTGCCGTGTAAAAAGCACTGGTTCTGTGCATACTATGGCCCAAATAACATAATTTCTTTTGGTTCCAGGAAACAGGATTTGAGCTATCTAGATTCTCATGGCTCCAAGAAGCGTCACTGGAACCTTATGAGGAATCTGTTGCTTGTTGAACACCCTGAGAATGTCCCTTCTTCCCAGGTCATAGTCACAAACAAATCTTTGCCTGAAGAGAAGCACCTGAATCTTCAGGCTTTGGAACTCTGACGAGATCTCCTGGAGCCAAAAGTGACTAGTTGTATTGCTTCTATGTTCCAAACAAACCAAATCCAAGAACACTGTGAACAGTAGATAAAGAACCATTATCTCTCTATGTATTCAGCACTGGCCATCTGAGGCAGGCTGATTTTTCTAAAAAAGTATTTTCCTGCATTGCCCTCAGAAATGTTTATCAGAAAGTTTTTCTTCCTACAGATGTGTTTTGCTGGAACACTGTTTTAAAATGGAGATAAAAATAGATTTTTATCAAGAAAATCTGAATGAGAAGGTCAGTCCTATTTTAAGTTTTTGTTGATTACTCTGAGATGCTTCATTCTATTAGCTGGCAGTTTCCTACTTTCTCCTCCTGTTTTATGATTAAGTGAATCATGTTTCTCCCTTGAAAGTTTTCAAGGATGAATGTATTATAGACATTATTTCTGGGTACAGTGTAGTCCTTACTTTTCTGTTGTCACCTGAACTTCTGAGATGTCCTCAGACAAGTCACAGTATTTTGCCAGCTGGACTTTTGACTTAGTATTTTGCAGTTGTATTGTGTCTTGTTATGAGCCAGAGACCCTTTTTGGTAGTTGCTGTCCAATGCCATTGAAAAATGATCTCTGCCCCCCAAAGAGTGTAATCTAAATGAGATTTTCATCATTTCATGTTTAACCAACCTTGCTGCTGCTCTCTTGGTTTTCTTTGGCTCCCATTCAAAGTAAAATGTGACAGATGAATCAAAAAGCTCACCTTTTCCACAAAGTGTTTTAAAGATGAAAGGAAGCATATGTGTATGTTTGGGATGATAGTAGAATTGCAAGAATATGAGGGGGGATAGTGGTAGTTGTGCTTGAAACATTTTTGGGTTGTTTTAAAGGCACATTGATTATATGTGTCAGGGCTTTTTATTAATCTTCATTAAAATATATATATTTAAAGTGTTATATTTAAGCATATAAAGCAAAGCCTGTCCTTAATCACATAGGAAGAAAATTATGAGATAAAGTACATGACAGGAAAAAAAATATTGAAGAAAGTCCAGGAAGGTAGTTTGCCAGCTCAGAATGGATCTTTATTGGTCTGAAGAAAGAAGATGACTGCTTTCTAGAGACTTGAATGCCGAACTGGCATAAAGCAGAAGTGGCTGTGATGAGAGCTGAGTCAACTTTGGCTGATCTTCTAAGATCTGCACTGCAAGGGGCTGAGCATCTTTAATGCTCATTGACCTCTCCAGATTTTCATATTGTTATTGAAAGAATTGGTATTCACTGTACTTCTGTTTTATATAGCTCTCTGAAGAGCTAGGTGAACCTGAAGATCACCTCTCTTTCTTTCTATGGGACAAGATCTATGATGATCTTAAGATTATATGTGGCAGTCATACAAGTATTGGGGAGCTGCAAGACTGAGCATTGTGGGATAGATTCTTAGTTGACATAGGTAGATTTTCTGAAGCAAGTGGATGCTTATTATACCAGCTGTGCTTGAGTGCAGTAACTCTTCTGTAATAAAATCACAGTATGTTGGTTTCCCATCTCAGTTAATAACTTCTGAAAATAATGTAGCTGCCTTTTGCTGATTAGGCACACCTGACTGCTTGGAAAAAAGTGTGTGCATGGTACATGACAAATCTGCTTCCTTTTCTGTGCTGCATATTCAAGAGCACAATAAAGTATTGGTTGCAAAACAAGTGAGATAAGAAATGGCACATTGCAGCTAACTCTGGAGAAGCCATCGTGTTTGGCTGGCGGACAGTGCTGGCACTGTGCTCTTTCTCACTAACAGGCCTGGAGTCGAGGCCCTTCAGTTGTGTCCACATCCAAATCTATTTGTGGTGTGAATTCCAGATCTGTTTTTCTCTCTCTCTGCAGGCCTTTTATTTGAGGCAGGCAAATAAAGAGACCATCTCAGTCTTCCCTTCGTGCATTTGATTCTTGAAGGGATTGTTCACAGAGGACAGACAAGTATAAAAGGTTCCTGTTGGAACTACATGATAAAATATTGTGAGAGACTTTGAACAACATAAACACACTGTGCTAAGTGTTCTGTCAGAGCTGGGGTAATGGGCTATTTCTCAAACCTTTTAGGCGGAAAGCGAAGAGCCCTTTGCTGCATGGATAGCTCTGCAGCGTTATTGCAATATTGCAGTATTGGCTAAAGCCACTCCTGCTGGAACCACGGGATTATAAGAGGCTCTCATCTTTTCTGGAAGTTAAAGAATTGGAAGTTTTAACTTCCAAAAGTTTCTAGACTTTGTCTTTTATAGAGAAGAGCTTAAAAACCTGATAGAACCCAGGGATTTCCAAGGATAAATAAAAACAATTCACAATCCATTTATTCTTTCTTGGCATTCTTAAGACAGAATATCAGATAACGGGTAGCTCTGATAAGGGACTGACACCCCTCGGGGTGTGTAGAAAGAGTCTCTTAAACAGCGACTGGCTTGTAAATCTACTAGGTTGTACGTTGCTAAGAGAAAATCATTCTCTTTTTCTAAATGACTTCGTATAGGGGGCTAACCGGACAGAATATCGGACTAGACTCAGAGGACTTTCTCATTCCTGGTTCCTGCTGGGACAAATTGCAGCATCTTTGTGCCCCATTTACTCATCTGTAAAATGGGAATATTGATCCTGTCTTTGCCAAGTATTGGGCTCTGCTGATAAAATGATCTCTTGGAAAGCTGAATGTGGTTAAAATACTGCACATCTGATGATTACCCATTTGTAATTGTAAATTGAGAATGAAAAATCTATTTCTGTTTTGATGATTATTTTTTGTACACAAATTAATTACAGTAACCACTTTAGAAATGTGTCTTTTACCAGATGGATGTTGTTCTTCAATATTGTCCGAGGTCCGCCATGAATTCTTTACGTGGATTTGTAGATACTCAGTTCTTCCCATACACTGCAGGTACTATGACTAGTTCCGCTCACTTAAGTGCTTACAGACAGGGATCAAAGATACCAAACTTCAAGGAGTGTGAACTGCTTAGTAACGTGCTAGGGTGTTTCTGACACAAACTCTGTGTTACCCTTCTCTCAGGCTCCCACAAGTGAAGTAGCTGTTTGCTTCTTCGTCAGCTGCCATCAGTTTACATGAAGACCTGAGGCACAGAGAGATGAAATGATGTAGGAAAGGTTGTGGGGTGGTCTTTGTATATAAAATGCTCACCCGTATTCTGCCTTATTGACTGGACTATCAAACTGTTCCTTGATTGACATCCCTTTTAATACACTTTAAAAAATTATAGTAGTAATAACTGTGGACATACCTAGTTTGTGTGTGTGATTTCTCCTGAAAAAATTATAAGTGAAACAGTTTACCAATTGTTAAAGGTTGTAGTAATAAGTTCTTTTCTTAGTAAATAGCTTACAGCTATTGATTAATAGCTGAGAAGTTTACTGCAAAACAGATCCAGCTGTAGTATTTGTGGATTGAGTCTCTGACTCATTCTTCTCTTTTTAAGTATCTGTAATGAAAAGGATTGGCGAACGCCCGCGTTTGCTGGTAGGGTTATTTTGGAACTCCCTCTGCTGGATTTATTGGGGTATTGAGACTGACTCTGCATCTGCTACCGCACATCTTTCTGACTGCAGCACTTTTATTCCTGATTTGTACCAGTGCGACACGAATTAGGCCTGGACTGCATTCATTTGATAATATTTCACTCTGAACAACAGTGTGTTTGGTAACAGAGAAGCACTTGCTTGGAGTTTGCCACTGTCGGTGCTTGTGACAGCAGCTATTAATATCGAAGGGAAATAAATGTGATCTACAGCCAAACTGACCTCTCAGGACTCCACAGAGACACTAGAAAGCAAAGGAAATTTGTCTGCAGTTTTAAATTATGAAGATTCTGTGATTTGGTTCCACAGATTAACAGCATGGAATGGATATCGGCATTTATCAGTCACTTGGGCTTCATTATTTTATGAACCAGTTCTTAACAACAGAGGCTATATAAAATTACTCTGTAATTATCTCTGCAAAATTGGAATGGAGTGATTTATCAAAGGAGGCAACTAAGTGGCTAAGACCTCTGCTGAGCAAACCCCTCATCCACATATTTGAAACTAATTATGAGCAATGGGACAAATGCAGCCTGGATCTGAGCAGAGAGGTGCATAACTACAGCCAGGTACGCTTATCTAAGAGGAAGGTGAGTGTGTGGCAGAGGGCTCAGGTCTCTTTGCCTGTTCCCAGCAAACCTGGGTCTGGATATATCCAGTGATGTTTAAGGATTTTCAACTTTCTGTGCTTTATACTAGTAGTAGAAGTGATACAGTTAAAAATTCTGTAGATTGGTATCAATGGGCCTAATTACCTGCATGGCTGCTTTGCTAGAATGGGCTTTTATTTATTGCTGTGTATTGGTGGCATCGTAACTTTTCAGCTGCACCTTCTAACTGCCTGAATCTAAGAATTATTTCTCTTATCTTTTCTGTTTCGTAACAGTAGCATTTAAAAAGAGTGTCAATGGTTACAGGTGTATAAGAAAGAGAGAAGGAATGACCAAGGAGCCCCTCTCTACACAGGTCTTACCTCTTCTTTGTGATAAAGCTTATTCTGCAGAAAATGGTGTTCAGGGGAATTTTTCTAGGAAGCTAGTTTCAGATGGGTGTATTTGCTGAGAGAGTCACAGTATACTGCAGTTAAAAGAAGTATATGCAGTTACAGGTGTGGTTTTTCTCCTGTACTGTGATGAATCTGCCGGTTTCTTTCCATCAGGATAGTCTCTGGAGTGCAACCTGAAGAGGATAGTTGGATTTTACCAGACTGTAGCATCACTCTTTCTTTCTGTTCTTCAGATGAGCTTTGCAGCACCCACGGGCTGTCAGAAGAGTTCTGCACAATGCAGACATGAGGTGACACGTTTCTCAAGAAAAGAAACGTCCTTTTTAACTGTCTGAGGACCTGTGTGCTGTACAAATGAGTCCGGACTTGGCCATCGGTAATGATAACGTCGAGCGGTTCTCCGGTACCTGCTCTCTGGGATGGACAATTTAAGGCAGGTGAACTCTGTGCTCCCTCTTGTGGTAGATGCAGGAAACTAGAAAAGAAGATCGAGGATAAAACTTTGCCTGTACATACAGGCAAATACGTTTTTATACAAATGCATACATTTTCCTTTACATCTTGTCATAGAAAGAGATGAGAGTTTTGATGTTAGCACCAATGTCATGGAAGTAAAAGCTTTTTCGAGATTAGAACACCAAATAGCTTTTTTTTTTTTTTTTTTTTTTTTTTTTTTTTAAAGCCAGGGGATGGGGATCACCTTATAGCTTTGAAACAACTGGAGAATGCAAAACTGTGAAACAGTTCCATATATGCTCTGTTCATCAGGTTTTAAATATGCAGGAAGAAGAACAGCTTGGAGTAATGTGGCCAGTACTGGCTAAAGTGTCCACAGTACTTCCTGCAGGTTTTTTTTTGTCACTTGCTATATTTTTGCCATTCTTGAGTCTTCTGCAAGTTTGTAATCTGCTAGTGGAAAATACATTAGTTTTAGGTGTGATTAGCTTTCTTGACCTTATAGTGCACATGACATTTAGATAGAAGTCCACATATCCTTATCCTGTAGATGGAAATTACTTGAATTATTATCCTAAAAATGGGAAAAGGAGTAGCAGCAAAGGACAAGACCCCAGATTAGTGCAGGTTACTGTATGCTGTGTAAGGATACAGTGTTTGTTTGGGTGTTATAATACCATTTTTGATGATGCTCTTTTCTGGGAAGCGTTTATCCACTTAGAGAAGAATCAATTCTTCTTGTCTTTGCAGTAGAGTGATATACAATGTCATCTGTAGGACCAAGAGTGTAGTCTGAAGGAGACCTCACTGGGGGTGTACAGTAAGTCTCATCTCTTTGCAATAGGCCTTCAGGTTACTTTGTGCATGCACATGTCTAAAGCCTCCAGGACCCCAAGATATTCCACAGTAATGAGCTAATATAAAGCCTTATCCTGCAGATACAGCAAGTCAGGAGCTGCAGACAGGTGAGAAGTTTTGTGGTGACTGCAACTGATGAACTATGTTATTTGTTTATAATAAAAAAGAGAAACAGGTGTAGCTCATTTGCATATAACCTAGCACAATAGAATTACTGACTTTTTGACTCAATGACAAGTGTTAAACAATGATGATCTCATTGTCTAAGTTTTTAACTCAATTAAAAACTCAACAGCATTGATTGGTAGGGGACATTCTCTTTGCATTGCCCTAAAGTCAGCTTCCTTGGCAGTGTTCAAACATCCAGTCCAGGATGTGAAAAATTGTTTTGAGTAGAACAGCTTCCTGTTGGAGGAAGCTTTTTGGACCTGCTAGGCAGCAGTAGGCTGTTTTTCCTGAGCCTTCTGAGTTCCAAACTTTCTGTGGAGTGTTTTGTGTGAGGCATCTTCTTTCTCCTTATGTTAGAGTAGGGTCACCAGCTTTTGCCACTGCTTAGACAGCAGTATCCAAGCTAGCAACATGCTGCAGCTTATGTCCTGTCTCACTTTCTCTGTTGGTCTTAATTGTGGTCTAATTTAATGACAGTGATCGTGAACATCATTGACAGTCTTGTGGACAATATAAGCCATTGGTATTGGCTAAATATATTATGATTTTGAGAAAATGGTCGAAGATGTAAACATTACTGCAGTGCTTTGATTTTTTTGGATTTCTCTGGACGGTTCCAATCAAAATAGCTTTGCTTTTCAATCAAAACAGCTTAGCTTTTGCAAACCACACTTTGTTGTGGTTTAGAGAATTTGTGTTTCCTATGGAATGGTTCTGTGGAACCTGCGGAATGAGTAGGTAGATTTCTATTGTTCTCTTTTGGTTTACTGCTGACATAGAAAAAACACAAGGAAATCAGTAGTGGCTTTGTCTGGTTAAGGAGCTGGACTTTAGGTCTAAAGTGCTGTAAGCAATGGAAGCAGTGAGTGAGCCTTCAGGACTTGTATTTTTGAGGAGTACAAGCTGTTGTAAATGTGGAACATCTTAGACTGAAATCTCATCATGTTAAGTGTCAGTCAAACATGTTATTCAGGATGCACTTAAGTGGATAGATGTTTCCTCTTATACTTTTCAAGTATGATGTCATGTTGCTGGGGGTCTGCAGAGATACAGAGGTAAATATTTCAGTGGCATAAAGTCTTGCTTAGTGATGGGACATATCTGAAAGTATGCACTTGCTCTACTACAGTACAGATTGCTCAAGGAGCCCCCTGAAGCCCTCTCATTGCATGAACAATAGAGGATGGATGCTTAGGCTGAGGAAGTGTACTGCATGCAGAAGTGTTGCATGAAATATCTCTCAGAGAACTAGGGCAGCAAAATACACTGAAAAATGTTCCACTAAAAACAAGAACAAAAGCCACTGAACCAAAACAAAGCTAAACAGGAATCTGTGGAAAACCCGTCTCTTGGGTGTTGGAGGTATAAGCTTCCGGTTGGCCTTTGTGGTAGAGATATCCCAGTGACTGTCCGCATTTCAACCTGCTAACTGGAACCTGAAGCCTGTGGGACAAATATGTTTCTTTCTCTTTATCCTTAAACAGCCTTCAGTGCTGCTAGCTCCAGACTTACACTTCAGATCATAAGTGCCAAACAGTTACAAGACTGGCCTGGAAAACCCTGAGATTACAATAAATAACTGGAATCATGAACTCCTTTTTATTTGCTTTCTAGCTTGGAGCTGTTCATTATTCATATATGTGCACTGTTCTCAGTAACCACAAGAGAGATGTTTCTTTTTTCTCTTTAAAATGAAAACCTGATGTTCTGATATAATCTCATAACTGTAGCAACTGGATCTTTAGAACAGAGCCATGAAATAGTGTAGCACTTGTAGCAAGTTATAGGAGGGCTGACAGTGCTTTAAGAAATGACTGTTTCTTGGCTCTTGCTGCCCATTTCCTCGTGAACCCTTATGTGCACTGCTTTCCTTCCCAGTACAGACAATAACATGATTTTTGTCCCCAAATTATCCCTATAAAAGGGCAAGGTGTAGCAATTACAGTGAAATGAAGCAGAGATTTATTTTTACATTAACCTGGAACATAAATATCTTTCATGTTGTTAGACTCTTTCGCAGTCCTCATTAATGCACTAAACTTACTAGTTTGTCTCTTTATCATGTTGATAGACCTGTTAAATGAAACCCTGAGAGATCAGACAATTTAGTCCAGTGGCCAGCGGCAGCTTTTCACAGCAGTGATTTCTAGCTGGGGTATGCGCGCCAAACATCCAAGCAGCTTGTGCTTATCAGCATCCATTATACTTTTTGTTGACTTGAACCATTAATAACCTGTCAGATTAGGTAATTAGGCTGTCTCTAGTAGCCAGGGGAAATTGTTTTTCCCTAACTGATGGTATGGGTTGTACAGTTGTGCAGATAAGCACTTGGTCAAATGGTGCTCCGGGTGATTTTTAGCTGGTCTTGCTGATGAATGCAAAAGTAGTACTGAGATGCAGATAACAACACAGAAACAGTCACCAAGAAAAATAGCCCGCACCTTTCAGGTACTCTCTCCAAATATGACATGAACGATAGTTCTAATTCTGAAAACATGCTGCATGTGGGAGCAGCCCCGTTACTTTCAGTGCTGTGATGATTTTTATAAACATTGCTCCTCTCTTCTGAATTAAAACTGATCCCAGACATGGGGAAATTAAAAGGATTCTCCCTAAGAGGTGTCATTTTAATTCTGCAAGCAGGGGCTGGCTGCTGCTAGTACCCACTGCTTCTCTGAGATGGTCTTTGTGCAGTGACCTTCTGTCTTTGGTACTAACGGAGTCTGTTGTGCCCAGGAGTTGGTTCAGCAATTTGTAGATGCATGGAAAGGTCCGTTTACTCCCTTGTCCATCTATTCCCTTGAAGAAGCTGGGATCCCAGTTGTTAGGTGAATGACACTTACCTATTTCTAGGAGCCATCAATCTTCAATGTGAAAAGCCTGAGGGTTGTGGCACTCTATCCATCAAGCAGATGTGTTGCTTCAATTATGTGAAGACTTTCTGCAGTAATAGACAAGAAGATGAATTTTCCTGAAAAGCTATTGGGTCTCTCATGATTAAGGATGTAAGTCCTCAAAGCTTGTCTTTGAGCCAACAGATAAGATAGGTGCAAGAATTGCAGAAGGTACTTTGTCCAGCTGAATTGAAAAGGTGAAAGAATTCCTGCACAGAAAGGCATTTTAGAGAGAAACCCCAACTGTCCCCCATCATAATCATACCCACATCTCCATTGGAATGATGTTTTGGAGGGAAGCAAGCCAGTACACAATAATAATTCCCCAAATCTGATTGTACTGCTGCTGACAGACTCCCACAAAGGACTGTGAGATGTAGCAGCAAGATGTACTCAGCTGTCCAGTCCTATCAGCTTGCAGTGACACAGAGATGCAGCACACTAAGAGTGCGCTTTGATGCAGGGGAAGTCCCAGAGGTGGAGGGACAGAGTAGCAGAGGGCTGGAAAAACTTCTATCTTTATATAAATGTTACAGTGAATGTCTTGAGAGAAAAGACTTGGTTCTGTCTGAAACCCACCTGCTCAAGTTGCACCCTAGATGAGTGGGGTCACAGATAGGCCTATGGGTAAATTGCTGGTGCAAACACCTCAGATGAACTGCTAGCCAGCCTGCCTCTCTGGCATCACTGCATCCTGAGTCCAAATGTTTGCTATGGAAACATGTAGCTGGGGGTCTGACATGCTTTGCTGGTTGAGTGACTACTGAGATTTACTTGGCATAAATCCAATCACCCCAAAATCAAAGTACTTCTTGACAGGCCAGTGCTGTCCAAGACATAAAATAAAGGAGAAGGAAAACTTCTTCCTGCCATACAGAATCCCTGATAATTGGATATTTCTCACCAGTGTGTTGTCCTAGTCCTCTGAGGTCCCCTTTGGGAGATCCCCACAGGACATGAGCCAGCCCAGGGGTAGGGCTGGCACTTGCCTTGCAGATGCGGTGTGCTGACCCAAGGGAAGCCAGACACGTCCTACTCAGTTGGCTGTTCCTATTCGTCTGCCCAGGGAATAGCCTGATTTTGCACTTCTATGCTACCCCTGATGGGATGACAAAAATCTCACTTTAAAATGTTAGCGAAGAAATTTGGCTGAACCTCTGATAAAAACAGAAAATGGCTATAAACTCTCTCCTTTCAATTTATTATTTGAACTTCTGTGTGGGCTCCAATGCAGCATTAAGTATTTAACTTACTGTGGGTTCAAGGACTGGAGTCAGTTGTTCTCTGGACAGCGATCTGTTAAGAGACAGCCTTATCTATCAATTTGAGATTGGTTAAGTTGCTGCTTGCTTTATGGAGGTGGCTGGATTGAGCCCAATGACCTTTTTGCTTAAAGCAAGATTGAAATCACCCTGCTTTGAAGTTCAGCAATTGGAGTTAGACTTAACAGTTTTATCTTTTATTTTATTGTAGGGATGCAATTTAATTTTCAGTGTGGCTTTTTATTAAAATAGCTACAGGCTTTGAGCTAACCCAGTTCAAACACAGCATGCGTCCCAGCTTCCTTTCCCTTCCTTCCTGTGCACTGTGTTGTGCTAGTGTCAGCACCTCTCCCTCCTTAGCTCAGCAAGTGCAACTGCAGTGTTGCAAAGTTCCTTCTGCCCCCAGGGTCTGACAACTTGTTAGCGCTGTCCCGTGGGGTGAGTGTGACATGACATCTCCCCCTTCAGATTAGAGCTCCATGTGGTCCTAAGCAAGATTTCTCCTTTCCCTGGCTCCCCAGCCTCACTCCCTCTCCCACCTTGCCAGCGCTCCACACCTCTTCACTGGCCACCATGCTTGGGCAGCTGGCCACAGTTGCCTGAAATCTTTTATTCCTCCCTTGGCCCTTGCCCTGCTCCTGGTCTGCCCGATCTCATGTTATGCTCTAATTCTCCTGGGCTTGCCGGGGTATCTGTGTCCTGGCTTCATCAACTTGATTGGGTTTGTCTAGGGCAGATTCGTTTGAGGGAAGGCCTAAGTGGTTCACTCTCAACACAGCTCGCTCTCATCAGCGCTTTTCCTGAGCGTTAGCGGCGGAAGCGCCGCGGCCGGGCTGGCAGGGCCTTGCCGCGCCGGCCGCCGGGTGTCGCCCGCCGGCCGCGCTCCGTGCTGCCGGCCCGGGCTCGGCGGCAGCGGGACCTCGTGTGCCGCCCTCGCTCCTCCTGGGGTGCCGCCCCTGGGTCCCGTCACCTACAGGCCCCTGGGAGCTGCCTTCTTGTTTTAGAGCCTGCATCTCTCCAAAGATTTTGGTGCTCCACATGTAAATTTGTATTTTGGCAGCTTTAAAGAAATCATCAGTTAAGTAAGCAGATACCTGCTGCAATGCCACCTGCTCTCTGTGATTGCAGGAGCCTCAGTCATCTTCAAAAACTTTGTTCTGCAGCATCTCAGGAAAGCTGCTGAAATTAGCTTGTTTCAGACATAAAGTACTGGTAGTAACCAAGAAAAAGCAAGAAGAAACAGAGGTCAAGAAGGGAACTTTTTTTTTCTTTCCCTAGCTAAGCAACTTGTTACTGAGTCTGTCATCTGAATGAACAATATGTTATGTGTGGTCTCTATAGAAAAGCCAAGTAAGAAGAAGGCAAAAAGCATTGGCCTAGTAGATGCAGGTGTAAAACCTGCATAGAATTTAACAGGAGCATATGAATAGTTTTTATAGAGGTAACGTCTCAGACTGAGAGTAAATCTGTTGGGCATCCAGCCAAACAGACACAAAGGACAGAAAATCACTTCTGAATGCCAGAGTCTGGTTGCAGATAGCACAAGGGGTTTTGCACGGATATCAAATCCATTTTTAAAAATGCCGGTGCATTTTTGGGACGCTGTCTTATTTTCAAAGATGTCTGAGCGGTCAAGGTCTTAGTATCCTTTTGACTTGCAGCAGGAATTTAGACTGCTGAGGAGTCCGGGTGTGCAGGGTGGTATGAGATGATACATACAGCCACCTCTTGCTCTTCTGCAGAGACTGAATCACCTCTAGCAGACCAGGCAGTGGTTCAGTTCCTGAGTCCTCACAGTTCACAGCTCTGTATTGTAACGTAAACCCAACACTGGTTTCAGCCTGTGAACAAGGTACAGGAGGAGCTGCAGTGGCCGAGGGCTCCAGTTTGCACTCTGTGTTAGAGCTGGCTGCAGCAGCTGCAGTTGTAACATCTCATGCTAGTTTGTACCCGACCTCTTCAGCCACTGAGGATGAGCCTGACAGTGCTTGTGAATCAGAGCGCTAACTGTACCAGAAAGAAACCTGAGGTTTTGAGCTGGTGCCTCCTCCCTGACAGTTAGAACAAAATGTTCTCTTTACTCCATGTTTGTTCCACTGAACAACTGCCTATATCCCATGGAGAGAAGCCTCTCCTAAATATCTGTGTAGCTGAACTTGTCCATATAAGATATCCTTTTCTCTCCGTCCTGTAGCCAAATCAGCAGGGATCCTTAGAGCACAAAAGAGTCACTGTTACCTGACAGTGTTAAATTAATGCAAATTAATGAACTGATTGCCTGGAACACCTTGGGGCCCACAGAAAGTTTGTCAGCCTCTGTTTTAGTTTGCAGAGTTGTTTTCCTTCTATCATTAGAAATTTGGGCACTTTAGCCTAAGAAACTCTGTTCAGAACCCGTGGCTATGGCCAAGCTGCAGTGGGATGGAATATAATGCTGTGTCTTAATTTTGTTAGCTTGCAACTTGCTGCTGTTGGCATGAAGTTGGCTGTCTATAAGGCAGCTGCAAAAGGCAATCTGTTGGCACATGTGCGCTGTACGCATATGAAAGAGCACTGTGGTGGGATCTACCTTTTATCTTGTTGGACATTGAATCTTGCAGGCTCCCTCGGGTGTATGGCAGAGTATCTTCCCTTTCAGGTAGGAAAATCTAGGCTGAGAGCTGGAAGGAGTAATTCAGTGCCTAGGAATTAGGAATCATATGTTCTTCCCTGCCATGGTCCAGACCGTTTGCCGTTGCAAGCCCTGGGTTATGTTTACAGCACGAATTTAGGTAGTGTTGTGATATACACACATTTCCTCTCTTTAATGGCAGTGAAGTAGATCTGACAGGCAGGAAGGAATGGGAAGACAGGAATAATGAAAACAGAGTAGTTTGACACTACAGCTGTGTTTCAGCACCTGCTCAGGGAAACCGACCTTGTACGAAGTGAGAAGTCAGGGTGCTGGACAAGGTGGCCTTTCTCTGTGCAAGGCCTCTCTTTGAACCCTGGTTTGACTGCTCTGCATGGTTGGGTAGTGTTCTACAAACTAGTGCTTGTGTGATGGTGCCCTTGGTGAACTATCTAGTCCCTAGCTAAATATTTCTCATTTTGCTCTCTTACCAATCTGACTGGGAGCTGCCATTTCGAGTGGGTGCCCATTTCCTTCTGGATTATGTGGGTGCTAATAAGCACACAAGTGTTGCAGCGTGGAACGCTCGGGAAGCTGACAAGTGGCTGTATAAGTGATGGGGCCAAAAATAGCAGTGAGATCTCTTTGCAGTCTGGCCACTGACAAACGAATCAAAACACACATGGAAGCGTGTATTTAGGCGAGGTGATGACATTTGCATGTTAGTAGAAATTAAACTTTAGCATCTCTAAGGACCAAGGCAGGCAAAGTGGTAAGCAGATGTAAATTGCTCAGTCAAAATCTGGTGTTTATAATTGAGATGAATGAGGAGACTTTGCTGCTAGATTTCCATCAGTGACAATTGAAGGAATGAAGGAAATGTCCTCTAAGTGCAATGATGGCCAGAGAAGTGACTGTATGTGAAAAGAATCCAGCACTATCTGCAGGAAACAAGCTCCAGTTTGTGGGAATTGCACCTCCCTCAACACACATGATTCTTTGCCTTGCTAATGTAAGTCCACATGGCAGAGCTAACACGGCTCTGGGAGAGGCAGCTGGTTTGCATTTTCTGCATTATCTTTGTTACCTGTGGTGTAAGGCTGGCAAGTAGGCAAAATGGAATTGTATTCTATTTGATCCAGATTTCAGATCAGAACCAGGCACTTACCAAAAAGAAGCATGGGAGCATTTAACATATGGCCCAAGAAGTTTCTACCGGGGAAAATCTGAGAGAGAGGTTCAAGAAACGAATTAATTATCAGTACATCGTCTGATCTGGGAGCTGGCATTCTCTCTGCTTGTGGGTAAAGTAGGGTTTTCCTGGGATGGTTGTAGTCTCAGAGATGTATGCGGATCTCCATAGAGCTGCTTTGACTGTTTTTTCCTGTGTCCATTTCCAGTTTGCATTGTCAGGAACTCTTCTCAGTCTGCTGCTCAGCCATGTGTCTTGGAGGACTTTGGAGAAGAGAGATGAAATTCTGAGTTTAAGAATGAACCCATAACTTGGTCATGGGTAATTGCTGTGTTTTCAGCACAAAGAAGGTAAGGTATCAAGATGGTCAGGTTTATTTTTTCCTAGGGTTCATATCTCAATCTGATTGGAAGAAAGTCATGGCATTTCCTTCCATTGCCTTGTTCTAAATATGGAGCTTGAGGGGACAACTTGGACCAGAATTTATTTGTCTCGCTACGTGTTTTCAGGGAGTTGGTTTGCCCAAAAGCAATAGTTAGCAGACTTGAAACAGCAACAGGGCAGAAGAGAACAGGAACAAGAAGCACTGATATATGAGTACCAGTGGATCCTATTTCCTTTTGGCTTTTTACCAAGAGTTTTGTGTTGTGACGGAAAGCACCAAACTCTAATGCCTGCTGCTACGAGCAACCTGCAGCATCCAGTATTGAGTGCCAGGGTGTAATGAAGCATTGATCAGCTCTCCTCTCCAGCACCACGTGCCCTCATATACTGCCATCCTGAAATTATCGACTGGTCTGGAGTCCTGCTGATGTTGTGCTGAGAGCTGTTTCTGTGCACAAACATCCCTTCAGAGTGTCTCCTGATTCTGCAGGAACAAGAGTCACTTCACTTGCCTGGACTCTGTTTTTTACATCTTCTGCAGTAGTGAAGAGGCATGAGAAATGCTAACGATCTTTCAGGTTACCTGGATGTGCTGGACACCAGGATGGCTCAGCTTCTCTCTGGAGTAAGGATTGAATTTCTCATTTCCAGAAACCTTCTAAAATCGTGAAAGTTTCAGTGTTGCTGCATTATGCCCCACTGTTTCTTACACTTGCTTCATCCCTGAACCATCCTTTTATATTGGAATAATTTACATTGTTCATATTGCAGTTGAAATTTGGCCTCTCTACTTCCTTAGCCTGCCTTAGAGTAATCTTTTTCTGGTTACAGCTGATAACTTCTTGATACATGTTGCAGTCAACTTTACATTCCTCTGATATAATACAAATCTGAAATGTAACATGGACATACATATCTTTTGTTACTTCTGGTTTGGGGATTTTGGAACCTGTAGCTATTGAAGGCATACTTTGTTTCCTTTTTCCTATCCCCAAAAGGATGGCTGCAGATTTTTCTGCAGATTTTCCTGACCAGAATGTTAGCATAATTAATAGAGAGATTGTGCCCAGAAAATGTTACTTGTGTTTGATATGCTGGAATTTTGAAATTGTATGTGTACTCAAAGAATAAGCGATTCACAGCCCAATCAAGTCATCAGGAGTCCTTCCAATGAAGATGACAGGCTTTGAACTAAGCCAGAGTGCGTAATTATTTACATCTAACCCTAGTGCTTTGATTTACAATGTTTCCAGTCACTTGGAATTGCTACAACATCATTTTCTCTTAACCATTTGATACAGATGCCTCAAAATGCATCATTCCAGGATATCACAGATTCAGGACTGTGTGAAGCCTGCAGTGCTATAAAATAATATATTATTTTATATAGCATATATTTTATATGCTATATAAAATGTGAGGAAAACTATTTTATATAGCATATATTTTATATGCTATATAAAATGTGAGGAAAACTATTTCTTTGTCTTGCATATCCACTTGAGTGTTTATTGCATTTCTCATGTGATTCTAGACATGCTTCTGATTTTAGCTTAGTTTTGCACTTTTTGTATCTCATCAGAGACTTGCACACATGCTGAATGGAACACAATGGGAAAGGATTAATCTGTTAGAGAGATATTTATTTTCCTAGTCTATTTATATTAAATTAAATTGCATTGTCACTCTTTCTCTTCTTTATTGATTGGGTGTCTATCATAAGCAATTGCCATAATCTTCCAAGTCACTGGCATCTGAAAAGAGGGAGTTCAAACAGCCTCATTTCAAACACTTTTGCTTAAATACTTTTACAGAATTTAGTAGTTTGTTCATTATTTCATTCTCCCTTTTGTTCATCCATATGTAACTGCTTGCATTGTATAACATAATAATACTATGCAGTGTGGTGTTCTAATACTATCCAGTGTGGTTTTATTTGTTTTAGGGAGAAGTTGTGTAACTGAGAAATGAATTGATCAGACTTGTGCAGGAAGAACAGACAATTTCTGGATTATTACAACTTTCAAGAGCTTCACTGCAAGTATAAGTTACCACTTCAAGTTTTCACTGTCTGTTCAGTTAAGCATATCTTGGTAAGGTTTGTCTAAATAACACCTTGAGATCACATGTTCTCCATGTATCATACTATCCAAAAGATTTTGTATGCTTGTGGAAAGCATAGCAACAGTAATGCCAAAAGTATATGCAGATCTTGTTTTACTGATTTGTGTCTGAAGCTTTGAATGTTAGTGTAGAGCTGGGCATCTGGAAAAGCATACCGAAGAATTTTACATGCTGCTTTTTGGAGAGTTGATATGGCCTTCTCTATTAATCAGAATTAGTTTATTTACCCTAGTCTTAGCTCTCATGAGTTTATATCCTGGCAGGTGCAATTTCCTGCAATGCGAGTCTTGCTGTTGACTTAGTCGGAAGCTGGAGGATGGAGCGAGGACCTTGGAAGCAGTCACTGACTCTCCAGGCATTTATGCAACTAAGAGTTATTATAATGTATTGGACAGGATACATGCATGGGTACCCTCAGTCACTAAGTGGAGCTCTTTTGTAAAGGAACTGAGTTGCAAAAGGAAAAATTGGAGCTGACATTGATGCTGAGTGGAAGAACTGACTGTGAGCTAGCATTTTTTCTGCAAATCCATTTTATACTGAGATTAGTCAGTATCAGCAGCCACTTCACCCTGCAGCAAGGCAGTGTGGCAGGCAAAGCTCATAGAGCTCCTGTGTGGAAGGCCACATCCCCCACTGTTAATATCACATGATTTTGAAAGAGGTTTCTGACCTGTTTTCAGTACTATCAGCAGCTTGACCTCATGCCTCATTTTTTTCTTTGCACCTTGTCTAGGCATTTACACCTGTGAACAAAGAACGTTGTGCTGCCACCAAGAAAAATGCATAATTCTGATTTAGAGGAATTTCATAACCACTTTGCGTGGGCAGAAATGAAGATGCAAAAGGTATGGTAAAGGAGAATTAGATCTAGAGACTATCCTGAGTTTCATGGAAATGATCAGACACAACCCTTCATGAAGTGCTTCTGGCATGTCACTGGTATGTTGTCTCTATTCATCAACTGTGGGTTTGCCCTAGGCAGCCAAGTAGCACAGAAGGGCTGTATAGGCCCCAACCCTTGCATCTCTGCTAGTTCCTTCCTTGTCAATTGAGAATTATATGACATGCCATTTTCTGTCAGCTGCTTCTCTCCTTTGGAAGCGCTGAAGCAAATAATTAATTTAGCTTGTTTAGAAAATGTCATTTTGCTATGTCGATAAATTAGCCTAGCTGCTGTATCTTCAGGCTGCTTTACTCATAGCACCCATGTGTCTTCTGGACTTGAATTTTTTATTATTATTTGTCTGAACATCTTGCATTATCTTTTATTCATCTTACCCCTTTGCTTTTCTTCCCATTTGTTCACAGTTGCTAACTTTAATCTTGCCAGTCTTCAGTGCCTGATGTTTAATGTTTGAATGCCTCTAGTGCTCTTTATATCTCTTTATCAATCTGTATTGACCTTTTTTCTTTTTATTTTCTTTTTTTTTCCCCAAGGAAAATTCACTTAGTGAATCATGTCCTTACTGCCTCCATAAAGTCCTTTTACTTAGCTGCACATCACTGAACCTACAAGCCACTTGTCTCTCTCTGCCCTGAGAGGCTTGTGCAGTTCCTGTTTCCACCTGATCTGGTTAGTTCTGTGTATCTTGGAAAACACTATGTCTTCACCTTTGCAATCTGAAGGACACACCTCTCATGAGAACATGATGTCGTGTTCAGAATGGCCCACAAACCCCTTAGCATTGCAAAAATGAAATGTTTGAGTTATGACATTGTTCAGAAGAAGAAAGAACCAAATGCTCGCATGGAAGTCCATGAAAACTTTGTTCATTTGCTACTTTCGTATAGCTTTGCTCAACAGCTTGGAAGGCAATTTGTCAGGCAATACCCATAAAATAGCAGCCTTCACTGATGGAAGATGACTCAGAGATTAAGACCAGAGAGAGGAGGAGGCTGGGGAAGAGGTAAATACTAGATACGGAGACTGGATGGATGTTTATGTATAGATGGCTTTAATTGTCTGCACTGGTTGTGGTAACATCATTAAAGAGGCTGGAAGATAGATGGGATTAGAAGCTAGTCTTAGTGTGAGAGAGTCACTGGATGAACACAGAAGGCTTAGAGCCTGTATATTTAAAGCATGAGAACTCTGGTGAATATATGACTTTTATTTGCACTGAATCTATTCACTGTGTCTGTGGAGCCAGATCCAATGACTTTAGTGATGCACTCAATTTGGATTGTATTTTGGCCCTGTTAGTCCTGTGGAGTAACATTTCAAAGCAGATCTACATCTTAATAGGGCTGTAAAAGAGCAAGGTGTGAGTAAAGGCTTGAGAAGAGAGGGTGAAGGTAACTATATTCAGAGAGGTGATGGCAGGTGAGGGTTATGTGGGAGGAAGAGAATAAACTCTTCATGAACCCTTGATGCTGTGTCAAGTGCCTCATCCCCGGGGGTGGCTTGCCAGATTGCAACACCATCCTGGCTGCCTTAGCCCTCGGGGTGGGTCCCTGAACCCCTGATACCACCCCTATCACCACAGCCCAGGGACTGGCTTGTCAGAACCCCAACAGCCCCAGGGATGGCATATGGGACCCCCATCACTGCCCTGGGCATCTCCGCCTTGGGGCTGGCTTGCCGGATCCTTGATGCTACCCTCAGTGCCACAGCCCCAGGGGTGGTTCACTCTCCCTGGACTCTCCTCTGGCCTTCAGCTGCAGGAGTTGCTTGTGGGACCTTGTGAGAGTCTAATACTCTCTGACCAAGTTCTGTTCTTTTAGAAATTCAACATGTGGAGGGTGTAATGTTTAATATCAGCTTTTATTTATTTGAAGATATTTGATGTTGCACTTAATTTTTGATGTAGCAGAGTAATAGAGGAATATATTGAAATCACAACACAAGTGTAAATTGCAGTTAGCAAAATACAGCAATTGCAGTATACAATTAAATTACAATATAAATGTGACTCTCAACCCCGATCTCTGTACTATGCTCACCATCATGACATGATGGGTGTCCCTAATCACTGGGAAGGAACATTTGGGTTGAAACCAGTTTGAGCCCATTGGTCTTTTCAAAATTATTTTGTTAGTTATTCATAACCTATTGGCTAATCTGTGTGTACACTCCCCCATACTAGTCTGCCTAACTCAGGGAGACATTCATGCTCTTTTGATGAACTCCATTTACACCACCAGTTCATCCACTCAATGGGATGTAGTCGGTTGATCCACTCAAGTAATATAGCTGCTTATCTAAAACAAACCCCCCACTTCTGTCCCCTTTTGTGTTGAGAAACCTTCAGCTTCCTTTGCAACAGCTGTGGTCAGTCACACCCTACATCATTCCCCAGGCTTCATGGGCAGGCATTTCAGCCCTGCCCATCTCCTATGAGCCTTCTTCCACTATAGGGGCTATTGGTTGGTCATAGACTTCTGAAGCCTCCCCAGGTGCCACAGTCCTGGAGGTACCTCTCAGGATCTCTTTAACACCTCATGGTCTCATCCTTGGTGGCTCTAAGTTTAGAGAACAAAGTTAGAATCAGAGGGAAGGGGAAGCAAACGCACAGAGCATAGTGGAAAGAGAACATGCTGCTGCAGAGGATTTTACTCAGTGGTAGGGAGTTATGGTGCAGCCAGCAGCTGACAGCTTAGAGAAAGCCAGCTAAAGGGATCTCAGAGAGAACTATTCCCAGAGCTGTAACTCATTAGTGTCACCAGAAAAACAGAACTATGTACCTCTGTTTCTCAGGTGAAAGAGATGTTATCTTTCAGGAACAAAAGGTTGTGCTGACAAAGAATTTCTGTTTGAAAAACTCTGCTTCTGACTAAAATTAGCTGCTTTCCAGACTCAGCAATAATATGCTTCTTCTGAGGGCTTGGCTATTTATGCATATAAGGCAGCCTGCAAGTGTAGGGCCAGCACCAGCCTGAGTCTTCTGTTAATGTGCAGTAGACAAGGGAGCTCTCCCTTGTCCCACTCATACACAGAGAATAATTACAGGCTCTGTTCTCTGGGGGCAACAGGGAATGTTCTGTCTCTAGGCAATGGAAATGCAGAAAGCTGTAAAGAGCACAGCGAGCTATAGCTAAGCATCCTGGCATAACAGTAAGGTACTTGGCTGAGGGATCCACACAAAAGAGGGTAAGATTGCACCCCTCCATCAGTAGTTCCTCAGCTGTGGATGCAGTAGTTTGATTCCACGTCTTAGAGTAAAAGGATCTGCTGTTTTCTAGTTCTCCCTTTCTAATCTTTCCTCTCCTAAAGAAGGATTATGAACAGCTGAGGTGAGAATGCCTTTTCTTGCTTCCTAACTTCCATGAGGAAAAATGAGATGTGTTGTACTCCATTAATAAAAGGTAAAATTCTAGCAAAAATTTAGATCTTGCAGTTTTAACATGAACTAGCGGTCTGGATGCATACTTAGCTCTGCCATAGTCTTTAACCTGACTGCCTTACCTTATGAACTACAGACTGCATAGCTGCCTTGAATAAATGACCTACCTGTGATGCAACATAATATTTAAAGTTTTGGGCACAAGATATGAAGAAGATGGCCGATGCCAGAGCTCTCTCGCATTCCTCTGTTTTCCTGTGTTTTCTCCTGAGGCCCTCCAGCACTGGGCTGGTAGCAATTATATTCCTTGCATACCCAAGAGCAATGCAAGATCTCTCTCTCTGCTTCATAAAGATGTGCTCTTACCCAAGATAATTCTGAGCTTCTCCCAGTTGTGATTATGTAACATTTTCCAACTATTTTCTCACATTTTTTATGTTTGTGTGTGTTCTGGCCAATTTTGGAGTCAGAAGCAAATTGAGGTGTTCCTGTTTGTCTGGGATACAGAAGAGATTGAAAATGAGATACACAGTTTACTGGAAATCTCCTTTATTGTGTTGTATCTTTCATTAAAACATACAATTTTGAAGGAAAAAAATAGTGAGAATAGTGAGCATTCTGGGCAGTCCAGGCCACAAATTAAGTACAGAGAGGATATTCTGGTAGGAGACAGCCAATACAGAGGAGTCCCATTCATCTGAGATCTGTGAAACTGCATTAGTCAAATAGACTGAAATATTCAGTGTAGTAAACTTTCCCCTCAAATTTCTGGGTGAACAAATAAGGACTGGTTTGTGCAGAATGAAATATAGCATCTGACTCTGACTGAGACTGGGCAAAAGACCTAAATTCATGAGCTCATTCCTGAGCTTTTCCTCGCTAGCTAAATCCACAGTGTCATACACTCAGAATGTATGCGAGTATCTCAGCTTTCAGCATGCCAAGAATTAGGCCAATATCTGCTTGTTCTTCTGTGTATAAGCACTTGGCACTGAATACATTTCAGTACTCTGAGCTACCCAGTGTAATGGGATTTCCATAAATTTTTTTAATGTAGACTTCAGAAGTACAATGTTTAGCTAGTACATCAAACGGAGCTGACTGTTTCCCAAAGCTAAGGGCCTGAGGCTGAGCAAACAGATCATTCTTAGATGCTGTAGCATCATGCAGGGACAATGTAGCTCCAAGAGCAGTAAAAGAAGTACACAAGCAGCACTGAAATGAGGTGCAGAAGGGCTGGAAAATAAAAAATCCAGTATGCAAGTTCAGGTCATTTGCCTCTGATCCTGCATCAACTGTGGTTGGTGCTCAGTGAGAATGGGGCATAGTGTGACAGGGAGAATTAGGAGCCACGAGAAGATTGGATGCACAGCCACTTTCACCTCTGGCAGGCTGGCCCCTCTGAATTATTGCTGATGCTGCTAATATTGTCTCCAGCTCACTTCACTGCTGCAAGGAGAGGGAGGTGTTTTGCCCAGTGCAGATTAGTAGCATGCGCAGGCCATGTTTGTCAGTGGGGAGAAAGTGATATATTGGCTAATCAAACAAAATTGCTTAAATTGGTTGAAGAGCTACCAATACTTTCTGATTAGGTTCAGCCATTTGTTGTTATGTTAGATTTTATTTATTGGCCTTATTGCAACATCCTGTCTGACTGGACAGTTGTAAAAAATGCTCCAGGGAGGTGGAGAATTATGACACCTTCTTTGGATGAGGTGGGGTTTCAGGGATGATTTTCATTCTGTTTGCAAACATTCCAGTGCAAGAACACAAGCATAGAAGTTTCTCTGCTGATAGCTCACTCTGGAGTTACGTGGCTTGCTTTACATTAATCAAGGCTTTCTAGTTTCATGTAAGTAGGATTATTTATGGACAGACTGTGCTCTATGGATCTTCATCTTTCCTCAATGAATATAAGCAATGAGTGGAATTGAACCAAATGACTTGCTGCAGCATCTCATTCTGCATGTTAATAATGGTGTATCAATCATTGCTAAACAGAAGTTTATGAGATAGTTGGCTACCTTAATGTGAATGTGATGTTTGCCAGCTCTTTATTACCTATGTTATGTACACCACAGCAATTTGTTTAGTTATTCAACTGGAAAGAAGAACTTTATGGTAAACATCAGAGATAGAAATAGTAGAGCCAGAGTGTGTATAAGCAGGATACAATTAAATGTTATGCCAGTACACGCATCATTAATTTGAAGTTACTTATACAAAACCATTGAAAATAAACATTATTTATATATTTTTTTGAGGGATAAGGAGGTTTTGTTGAAAAGTTAAGTCAAAAAATTTGTTAACAAACATTCAAGGTGCTTCTTGGGAGGCAAATAAAATCTGCTTCCTGATTAAGCTGTAAGACAAGAGACCAATTTTAATATAGGATTTTAATCATTAATAATTGCTAAGTATGATATAGATCTACTGTGACTTCTTCTGAAGCCAGTGATTGAATCTATAGGAGAAATCCTATAGATTATGTGTTATACTCAAAATGTACAGAATGACAGAATGACAAAAACAAATATTGGAAATGACTGCTTTTTGTACTGAAATATGATTGATGTTGTCTTGAATTGGAGGGAGCTGTAGGGTCCTCATAGCAGAAGCAGAGGGGCTGGTTGCACAGCAGACTCATTTCTACTCTGATGAAATAATAATGTAATTACAGGCCTGGGGGTTAGTCTGGAAGAAGGACCAGGGAAGAGAGGAAGGACGACACAGAGGAAGCTGTCAGGGTGCTGTTACTGAAGACTGGAGCCTGAGAGATAGAAGTTGAGAGTAGGAATAACCTTCTTGCAGGCAACTGCTGAGGGAAAATGCATCTTTTTTCTTGTATTATTGACATAGGTAGGTCATCCTTCCTATGGAAAAGCCTCAGGGAAGGGTAAGATGGTGATGAAAGTAGTGTCCCAAAAGAAGGCAGCAAGGTGCTAGATATGAAGAGTAGTCCACCTGATTCACCATCACTATTATCCTCTTGTGTTTTTTGGCCATATTATGATAGGACCTCAAGAATGGAGCCTGACACATGCAGTGGTTCTTTGGCTTGGTCAGTGTGTCGTAAGTAGTCAGAAACAGTCATCTCTCTTGTCCCACTAGCTGACTACTGGTTTGATTAAATTAGTCCTCTTTGAATGTAGGGCTGAACTACCAAGGATGTGAAGATAAAGCACATAGCTCTGGGTCTCACCTAGATTTTCTGGCAGTTGCTAATGCTCAGTATCTATTCCCTGTATTAACATTTACCTGAGGATGGAACAATAAGGTCTATTCTTGAAATCAAAGGATGGCCCAAATGCTATTCCAGGGACGGAGGGTCTCCTTTCTTGAGGATAACCATGCCTAGCTTTGCTTAGCTGAGGAACTACAGCATAATTTATATCTGTGTATTCATGTTGAAAATAGTCTTAATATTCAGAATGTCAGTCCAAATTGAACAGTAGAGGATGTCTAAAGTTTTTGTTTGATTGAGACTTGGAACATCTCTTAAATTTATCTCCTGAAATTTCTGAATTTGTCTCTTGGTGGACCGCTTCTAAGAATATTGAGAGCTTCGTAATGCCAGAAGTTTAAGAAATTTACACAAACGTAGGTAGTCTTTGTACCTATAAGGAAGAAGTAGAAGGCATAATCTGTTTTCCCATAATCCTCGTAAACTGGAGACAGTTCTCCAAATTACAGCACCTCTGGATTTTGGGGATATTTTTGACATAAATCTCAAATTCCTGACAACCTCTGCCAGGCTGTTTACATCTCTTGAACATTAAGGCAAAACTAAAGTAGGCCTTTATGTATGGTTATTATTTATTTCTGATACTCAATTTAAAAAGGCAAAATTATGATCTACATATTAAATTAAAAACTTGTCGTGAATTGGATTGTGTATGTCTCTGTGTGATTGCTTTTATATTAAGTGGTTTACATGAATACTGTTATTTATCTTGGAAACAGGTTGACATGCATATTAATAAGATTCAGGTGTTAACTCCATGCTGTTTCTTTTCAACTATGAAAATCTTCATATTAACTTATTTTTTTTTTGGCAAGTATTTCTTATAGTAATTATATGGTGACACTTTGCACATCATAATGTGCAAACTCCCTAATTTTATTCTCTTTCCTTTCTTCTGAGTTTCTTCCTTGCTTGGTTGTAGACAAGACAAACAGGGAGCTATGGCAGATACAGTTCGACATAAGCTCAGCACAGAAATACTGAAAAACCTACCAAAATATGTATAAAAATAAATAAAGCAATGAGACTTGAATCCCTCTGGAGCCAGTGCTCTCTAGCCCGAAAGATGATCTCAGGGTATTCTTGGCTTGAGTACACAGTCTGATAACTTCTCAATCGCTAACATGACCTTCTTTATTTTCCTCTCCAGCCAGAAGATGGTACCACATATGTGGAGATGAGAAGTGTTGCATTCATGTTTGTGAGTTGCATTCTGGATGTTTTTTATTCGTAACCTTTTATTTTAAAGACAGATGACACTGACTGTCAATGATTTAGGTAAGTTCTCAGATTTGTTGGAGCAGGGAACAAAGGATGAAGGGCTTTCACACCACTTACATTGTGCCTGAGAAGAGCTAGTTGGATTTGGAGGAATGTAAGAAGCAAAAGTCATTCCTGGAGATCTGAGCCATCCAAAACAAAGATAACTTCTGAGGACCTTAGTAAAATTTCGTAATAGGAGTCAGTTCCTGAAAAGGCATGGATCTGAACTGCTGTGGATTTTGGGTTCTAGTAGAGGTATATGATTTTACTCTGCCTGTGATACCTGATCATTCACATATATCACAGTACCTGCCACATGAACATCTTTTATCAGTGAGAGTTTGGTCCTACAAAGTTTAGTCATGCAGGTCTTCATGCCCCTGAACCTGGTAAATCACTTTGGTTCTGGTTCGACACAGGACTTAGGCATGTGCTGAATGTAAGTGTATTAAGTTCAAGCTGAATAAGAGCCAAAATACTTCTCATCTTGCAAGTTTAAGTCCTACACCAACTAATGGCTCATAATAGGCGTATTATCCTCTGCTTATGTAAACTATCTAGATTGTCCCACTAGAATAAATAGCTTGGTACATTTCCATCCATTGTAGAGACTTACAGGTTTTAAAGAATCAGTACAAGAAGCACTGAAATAAATATATATTTAAAAATATATATAATGGTATTATATTTTTTTCAGTTCAATTTATTGTGTATTGCCAGAGGACACTGTATATATAGCAATTGTATGTACTCAGGTTACAAATATATTGATTTATTAGCATTGCTAAACTGAAAAGGATGTGAGAAACAGAAGTATTTTAACAGCGAGCCAAGACATAAGCAATGGGTTATGGATCCTTCTAATTATATTTTTTAAAACATACATTTTTTCCTTTTAATTTTAAATTATGAGCTCAATGAGCACTTAACTCCATTCTCAGTTTTACTTACAGGTAATAATGGCTCCATTTACATTATGTTAAATTATTACATTACAATTCTCACTCAGCAGATCTTTTCATGGAAGTCGCTAGGAGTTTTTCCTTTGTGAGAGAATAGGACCAGAATTTTTGACTCATGGGAGCTGCTATTAAAATGTTAGCATCTGTTAATGGATTGAGGTGCCAGATAGCTGATTCCTAGAAGAAGGACTTTTTTTTAAATTTTCTTTTCTTTTTTTTTCTTTTTTTTTTTTTGCTATGAAATGGGGAGTCTATGTGCATGTTTTGGTAGAGATGAACCTTCTGTAAGGTGGTCAAAGAAAGTGCAGAGCAGAAGGGCTTTGTGGAGATACTTGTTTTTTTAATGAGAAGGGGAAGTGTTTGTCTATTTTTGTCAATGTTTTGAAAAATGTCATCAGCTCTCGAAGACTGTCAGCAGGTTTGTGAAGCTGGCACATTGGAGGGTGATAGAAAGAGAGCATTTGGCCTGTTCTTCTCACCTAGAAACCCCCTTCCCCTTACCAGCCCCCCCAACAGCTGAGATTTCTGTTCTTGAGCCTGTGAGAAGGAAAGAAGAGATCCAGAGCTGGAAGGGGCCTGCTAAGGGCTGGCCTCAGGGATGGGCACAACGTGCAGTTGCCTAGGGCAGCAAACTAGCAGATGAGAAGGTGACAGCCCTCCCTGTTCTGTGGCAGACAGTTCCTGGTGGCAGTGAGACGGCACTGGCTCTTTCAAGTCCCAGCAGTGAGAGCTCTGACTCTCCATATCCTGTGGCTTGCATTACAGCAGTCTGGCCTTTTCAGGTGGCATCAGGCTGCAGGACTTCTCTTGAGTAGATATTCTACATAGCACAGCAAGCAAAAGTTGAGACCTGCCAAACCTACTGTCCTGCAAGGGCAGAGTAAGTGGGAAGCTCATGTACCACAAGGTTATCTGAGCCATCTGTGAACACTCAGACCTGGGCTTGTGGTGACCCTGGAGGGCAAGCTGAGGTTTCTGAAAAGGACTGGACTTCAGTGCATTCTGCATAGCATGGCATGTGGGCTCCATGGCTCTGGGGTGACTATGTGGATGTGTGGCAGCTGAGTTGGAGGTCTTTCTTGGGGAGGAAATCCAGAAATAAACTACAGCTACTTCTGCTGGAAAAGTGGAGCATGTGATGCCCCAGATAAAAATGTATTTAGCAAGGAAAGGATATGTTACTAATTCAAATGGCTATTCTCTTGACTTGAACTGAACCTCTGTGCCATGACTGGGATTTTTTCTGTAAGTCTGGGTTTTCAGAGAGGTCTGTGTGTAACCAGGGACACTTCAACAAAACCCACAAGACCAGAACCCTTTTACTCTAAGGCCATTAAGCTAATGAGACCCTGTAGGATGACTCCAGGGCCCAAGGGACAGGGCAGGAAGGAAACAAGAAGCTGATATAAGCTGTAGTTGAGGCAAAAGAGTGTGATAAATTAGGTGAAAGTACAGTCATGTTGCTTTGGCTGCTTCAAGCTTGAAAAAACTAGCAGATCAATGTATCTTAGCTGGGGAGGATGAAGAACAAATAGACTTGTGAGGGGGTTTGCAAGGTTTGGAAGCCAGCTGTGTTAGGCATAAAACCAAGAGTTTATCTCTTGGATTTGTAAAGCTCTTCATAAAGCACTGAGACCTAGATGAGAATTTGAACTTTTAGAAAGACTTTAAAAAAATAAATCAGAAGTTTTTCTGTGAATGCAGTATTGCTATCAGGAGGTAGAGTTCTCACTGTTAGAGAAGGAAGTCTTCAAGGAGATGGCTACAGGGCTGGTTGGGTCACCCTCTGGCACAGATTGGGGTGCTGGTGGGCCTTTTGCAGGGAAGCAGACAAAGTGCAAAGTATTAGCAGGCAGAGGATGTTCTCAGACTCCGCAGACTGAGTTCCCACCATCTCAGGTTTGTAATGTCTGACAGAGTAAAACCTTCACTACACACCTCAGTTACCTTTCTCTGGGAGAAGTTTTTTGGTGGGATTGGTCACGGTTTGAGTGCAAGAAAACCCCACCACACCTTCCTGAGTGAAACTGCTGATCAACTGCTGATCACCAGTATAATTTTAGAGAGGGATTTCATGCCTATCTCCTGACAAATTGAGTAAAGTGTTCCAGAGACCATTAGTAGCCCAAACAGCACCCCCCAAACTGTGGGGTGGGACTATTGCATGCTGTGTATGCTTCTCAAAATAATCTCTTAAACTAGAACATGGCATCTTTCTGTCTCCTGTCTTAGCAGCCAGTCTTGTCCTTTGTGAGGTGTTCATTGGGTATAAATTCAAACCATTGAGAAGTGTGTAGCTGACATGAGGCTCAGAAGGACAGCAGAGATGGTTGAGGGTGGGGAGAGAAAACAAGCAGCACATACCAGACGGGGGAGACAGTACTCAGACTAAAGGATTCACTGGTTGTCTGCTCATTGCTGTTGCGCTGAAGCCCTTTTTTTGGCATAAGCAAGCGGACAGTCACAGGAAAGTGCAGAACATCAAGCACCAGTGTTCTCAGAGACTAACATGACATTGAAAAGTCTGGTGTCTAATACAGCTTGAGGAGGTCTAGGCTTATCTACATAAGACAGTTAGAATAGATACCTCTCTTCTGTCCTGTGTGCAGATAGGGGCCCTCCAATAACACTTGCCAGTAAGTGCTAGGCTCCTAGCTGTGCATGTGCACAAATACTTAGAAAGCTGTACACAGTTTTCAAACAAGGCCTGATAGAGCGTTATGCTATTTAGTTATGCTATTTATTCCTTTAATTTTAAATGAGATATTTCAGGCACAGCTGTTTCTCATTTTTCTCTGCCACCTGTGAGGCAGGTGCAAGAATGCAGACCAAAAGTAAAATGTTTTCAGATCTACTGACAAGTTAGCATTAACAGTGACTATTACTGATGCCCAGCTTTTCTCACTGTATAATTCTGCTTCCAACTGCCAGTACCTTTTACAGCCTTTCAGCCCTTGGCTTCAAATATTCTTCTTGCTCCAGTATGAAATTAAGAGATTTGGGGAGAAGGCAAAATGAACACTTCTGACTATCCAATAAGGAATCACATTTTTCTGTACAGCCTGGGAGAGACTGAAAAATACTACCTTATTTGAATGTTTGTGTGCTTGATTCTTTTGGAGTGGTTTCAGTGCCTATAGCTCTCTGGATATTGAGCTAAACACATCCTCACTGTCACTCCACTGAAGTCAACAAAAATGAAGTTACTTGTTAATTATGGAGAGGAGTGCAACTTTGTAGTGCTTTGCTGACCTTTGCATTGCTGACATTGAACATTAAAGCTTTTGGGAATGTCTTATTCAAAATGCCCTGGGGAAGGACTGTGGCTGTTTTTATAAATACCCTTCATTTCTCCTACCCTTGAAAGATTTATTTTTACAAAATACCCTTCTCTGTAAAAAACCAAACAAGTGACAAGCCAACAAAATCTGCTATCATCTGCAGTTTTTAAGAAGTAACTGAAAGCATGCTTGATGCTTGAGTTCTCAGGGAGTGTCACAGGGGGTGAGGCTGATGTACTGACTGCTGACCATGGATAAGACTATGGGCAATTGCTTGGAGAAACAGTAGCAGAGATTACTGCTTAGAGCCATCCAAATTTGCTCTCCTTTGCATCTTGGTAATGAGCAATTAAGACTTGCAGAGGAGCTTTATTTCTTTGCCCTGGTTTGTTCAAAGTACCTGGGCTAGCCTTATCTCCCGTCTTATTATGAGGTCTCAAAGTTTCCAGGTTATGCTATTTTTTATGCTGCCAGATTTTTGCTGCCTTGTGGAGGCTGGAGGAGCCTGTTAAATCACAGAATGACTAGAGAGGAGCTGGAAGTTGAATATCGAGATAGTCTTGAGATCTAGAACAAGCTTTATGGCATCAGTCCTCCCTGGAGGGCATAGCCGAACTTCCAGCTGTAGCCGAGGTTGCTTTTGAGTGGGAAGGTCATGCAAAATACGTTTGTGGTCTTGATTCTGGAGCAAGATGAAGACTTGGTTTTTATATAGAGACTACACATACAGTGGAACAGTGAGGTGCTTTCAGAAGGTGGTTGGGACTTAGCATGGGCATTTTGCTTTGAATTAAGTTAAATTTAGCTAATGTGAATTTTCAAGATGGGAAGTTTGGATTAGAATTAGGCCTGTAGCAAACCTCATAATCTGAAGAGTCTTTGTAAGCCTGGTGTTAGTATATGAGGGGTAAGGTATAGTACCTTGGATGATATTTGTATCCTATGTGAATACTTAAGCCTCTGAGCTATAAAGCTATAATCCTCCCTAACTCTAAGAATTGTTTAAATATTTCATACATAGAAGGACAGCTACAATAGGAGATTGCGTATAATCAGGCATGTAATGCATGATCTGTTTAAAATAATGCTGTGGACCTATGTTACAGATTCAAGGAAAATTTTCCAGAGTTTATTACAAACTGGATACTGCATACTGCATAAACTGCATACGTACACACACATATATATATTTTTTCTCTCCCCAGCTCAACCACTGATATAAAAAAAAAAAAAAAAAAAAAAGGTCAGTTATTCACACATCTCTATTGGTGAGGGATGTTTGCCTTTGTCAGTTCCTCACGTTTGTAATGAAATTGTAGTATACAGTAATAGCTTTTCTTTGAGAATTTTCCTTTAGGGCTCTTCTTCAGCAGGTATCTTAGAAACCTGCCTTTTCAAATTTAAGGATCCTGTCTCATCAACTTCAACCTGGGCTATAATTTCACCATATGGTTGTTCGGTAAAGACTTGAATTTGAGAAAATATCTTAAGGCAGCTTCTTTGCTTCCCCTTTAGGCATGTTGGGTTTCTGCTGTGACTCAAATCAGAAAGAGTTGGGGGAAATGTCATAACTTTCTCTTCTCTTCTTTTTTAGTAACTTTTCATCAAACATGTGGAGCTGCATGTCTTTATGCTTCAAATAGTTCTATCCTTAGGCAATGGTAAGCAGAAAAATATGTTTCTGCCTTGAAAATCTTATCACCTTGCTTTCAGATTCTTCACTTCTCTTGTATCTGTCTGTCCATGCATCCTTTTGTGGCTGGGCATGTACTATAACAACATTATTTACATGAAGTACTGGAAGGAGCAGTACATTAAGAGTTCAAAGGCAGATTGTAATTCAATAGAGATCAGGCACTTCTTTGATTGCAATTACTTTTAAAAATGAAAATGAAATGCAAATAATCACCATTTCCTCCCCTTAATTATTTTGAAAAATAGAATAACATTTGCATTTTAGAGCATTACTTTTTTACCTTAAAAATATGCTTCGGTAGATATGGCTATTAGGAAATCTTTACAAATGTGTGGCTTCCAGCTAATTTGTTATAGAAAGGACAGGGTGTGTCTCTACCTTACTGAGGGGAAAAAAAGGTTAAACTGCATCCCTCCAGTGCCGCAGGGCAGCCAGCAGGCTGTGGGAGGGAAGGAGACTCAGACCTTACGGTCCTTTTTTGGGTCCAAACCAATGGGACTTTGATGGGGCTGGTCGCTGCCATGATTTCAGTGGAGGCCATCTAGGATGACACGGGATGTGCCCTGCTCTAGATGATGTTAATGGGACCTGTGTGCATGAGGAAGAGAAGGGGAGGCACTGCAGCTTCTTTAGCCTTACCTATCTCCATTAGCAAATCTGCCCCGAGCAGGGCAGGCCTATAGAAGAAAGTGAGGTCTCTCCTCTGGGGCAGATCTGTTCTCCAGTTTCCCTGGCTGTTGCTGAAAGAGCAGAGAATCTGCCTAGTTTCCCGTGCAGTCTCTGTGCGTGGTGGGAAGCCTGCTGAATGTGGCCAGAGGTTGCACACCTCCTGCATGCACGCCTGGATTTTGCCCCATGGCTGATGCCAAGGGGCAGTTTCTCCCTCCAAAACAAAAGGTAGGATTTCCCCTTACTAAGCAGGCACTGGGCAGGAACCCAGTGTAGCTGGCAATGCCTCTGTGCTATGTGTCTTAAAATTTCAGCACCTTCTGATGTGGCTTTAAGATAACAGAGGAGGGTGACTGCTAGGTACAGTCTGCAGCTGGAGAGGCATCTCTCTTTGCCCTAGTAACTAAGGACTTTTGTTTATGAATAACAGCGCAATCTTGTAATATGGACTCATTTGCCATAGAGAGCCTCCTTCTGCTTTTCCACCCCTGTGCCAAATCAAGAGTTGTCCTGCTACTGTAGGATGGTACAATGAAATACCAAATCAGGGAGGCAGTTCCTAATGTTCCAACAGGTACTGTAAACAGCACAGCAAAATGATTAATGAGACCTAGTCCCAGCTTTGTCAAAGCCAGATTTGTTGGGCTGCCCAATTTCTTTTTTTTTTGGAATATTCTGCTCAGCAGCATGTTGCTGTACAGCCTCATCAGCAAATGAGTAGCAGATGGAGCAGTGACACATTTTATCTTGCAGCAGCAGGGACATTGTATGTGCTAGGAGATTTCAGAGAAGTTACTTTTGTGCAAAGTATGTGATGAAAGAAAAGCTGCTGATAGTTTTTTCTCTGCAAAACTGCAGATGGACAGAAAGAAAGGAAAATGGTTGTCTCAAGCAAGGCAGTAACAAAGGATCAACTGTTCAAGAAGTTAATATTAAAAACCCCCTACTAAAGCAAAGATATGCATCTCTCTGCATCCTTTGCCAAACTGTTACACCATAGCTTGCTTTTTGTTTTAGGTAGTATCCTTTCAAACAGGGCTTTACAAACTGGTAGGTAGAGAGATCTTTAAATGCCAGATGCTATCTCTCATTAGAGAGAAATTGCTGTCAATTCATATTCTGGGCCTTTTATAAATTAGTTCCTCCACCCCTTATATATGTGGCAAATGAGACATTGTAAAGGAAAATCTGAAAATGGATCTGAGCTGAGACTGAGTTTCAGAAGGATTCAGTTCCTGGACTCTGCCCATGCCCTTTTCTCCCAGAAGCTCCACTCACAGTAATGTTTACTGGGATGCTTGGACTGGAAGTTGCTAATTGTGAGGATCTAGCCTGGGACTGTGCCCCGAAGCTAATCAGACTGTGAGCAACAGCAAAGCAAACACTTCAGTGCAAAGTCTGTGTTTGTCCAGACAACATCTAACTCTCAAAGATGCAATTGCGTTCCAGGGCGCACATGGGATTTGCAGGAGGACACAATCTTTGCAGTAGGATTTCTTGTTCCTTATTAACACATGTATATGATTTTGCCTGGTTATGTGGGTGGTGCTTTCGTCTCATTGTCACCCTGATATTCATGCTGCATCCAGGGATTTGGTAAGTACTTTTTCTCCAGTTACTGTACAGATCTGTCCAGAGAGAGCATATGCAGTTGGCAGCATGCTGTGTGCCTTGCTGCTTACCAGGTACAAGGCACATCCATAAATGTCAATTTATTGTGGTAGTGCCATGCAATATGGGTAGATCTGAGCCAGCGTGCCCCAAAAATTTCTCAGCCCTCGCAGAATCTGATTTTTCTTGAGATGGAGCTTGTTCAGATGAGGAGAGAGATGTGAGAAGGTGGTGCCAGCAGGGAATAGGATACAATAACACAACTGCCCTTTTCAGTCCTGTATTCCAATCCCTATTGTCTTCTACAACAATTAATACCTTTTTTTTTTTTTTCAGAGCATGACATAAGGCATAATTCAGTAATCCATTCTCCTCAGCTGCCCTATCTGTGAGATTCTTGAGACACAAAGGACTGTGGCTTATGACAATAGACATATTGGGAACTGTGTCAGTGGTGCTGCCCTACGAGGTTTGTAACGCTGTGCAGATGGATGACTGGCAGCCAGAGCCAAGCCAGGGACTTCCTAGATTTAAAGGTATGACTGCACTGCATCGCCAGAGGCTGTTTGAAATCTGCAGTGTGAAGCCTAGTGGCTACCAGAAAAGGACAGAAAGTAGCAGGAATGGAGCAAGCATGTCCGTTCCAGAGCTCCCCAGAGTAGATGCCTTGCAGGCAAAGCTCTTCCCCTTCTCTCCTGCCTGGAGTTGCAAAGTTGGCCAAACCAAATCCCAGTCCCAAATTCCTTAGGACAGAGCATCTCTAATGCTGTATTGCTGCTTTGATCTAAATTCTCTTTTTTTTTTTTTCATACTTGAATGCTTTTGTTAAAGCACCTGGCTCTGCACACAAACAATGAAGTACCTGATATTCCTGTCCAGGCACACAAAAATGAGTTTAGCAACCACGAAACCTAATAGTCCTGTTACAGGTAGGCAGAGTTTAAATAGCAGTTTTGCAAAGATCTTCAGTACAGCTCTTAGCAGCAAATAACAAAACTTTCCTGAAGATGGTCTGATCTATATGCTAGTCATGGAACTTGAAGTGCTTTTAGAATCAGGTCTGTTTTATATAAAAAGCTGGTGGAAAGAAGAGAGGAAGAGACAGCCCTTTTTATCTGTGTGATCAAAGTTTAGATGCAGTCGGAGACACACTTGCCACTCCCAAGGCCAGCTCCTCTGCTAATTTATATTCTGGGCAGAGCTGCTGAGATCTCATGGGTGTGCTAGCGCAGCAGTTCACCCAGTTACTGCTTCCTTCTTCCAGTTCTGCTAGTGCCAGTCGCCCCTCTGTACTTTAGGCTCAGGCTAACCCACAAAGTCTCTATTTGTATTAGTAAATTTAACCACACAGGGAACATCTGTGGGACATGATCATCTACACTGATTGGAAGTGCATGCATACCATGCGTGCAACTTTCCATGTAACTTTTTCCCAGCACAGGTGCACGTGTAGAATAGAGGAGGTTTGCACATTATAAAGATTTTCACTCAGCTCTGCTGCTTGTGACTAATGCAATGCTTCTGAATGTGTACCAATGAAATCTTTGTGCGGCCCCATTGTATGTGGTTTCTCCTCCCTTCTGTAGGTATGCATAGGTATTACTCAGATCTGCACTTGCACTGCAGCAAGTGATCAATATGATGTTCAGATACAGGAAAATTGGAAGTGATGACTTGTCAGGGCCATTGCCTTGAGATGTGTGAAGAACATACTCAGAGTACTAGGTTAAGAACAAGCATTTTTGTGTATGTGTTCAGTCCTGGAAAGAATGAGAGAAGACGCATGTATTCACACTTAGTGTAGGTTTTGTTTTGTGAATTTCAACCAAAGCGAACAATAGAGCCAGTCTGACCTCTTTTTGGTAACACTCAGCAATGAAGTTTTAATGACAAGCACTTAAGTCCAGATATTTCCTAATCTCTTCTCTCTCTCCTGAAAATAAAAAGCCGTCTAATGACAACCATAATGAGTTTCCCATAAAGACTGAGCTGCACATTTTAATATTTCACCAGCTGAAAACAATCAGGCTTCTTATGCAGGAGAGAAGGGGAGGCAGAGGAGAAAAAGGCATTCTGACAACAGTTGGCAGTTCTGCAATGCTCAAATGATCTGTTGAAATACTGGCTTTGTAACACCTGGCTGGATTGGGCAGAGCTGTAATAAGACTTGTTTTCCCTTTGAAATCTTTAGATTTTTTTCTTTGAGAGAGAGAAAATAATGAGGCAGTTGTTAGCATATGGAGCTTTTGCACCAGGGTATGGAAGACATGGGGGCAAAAATTTTAAAGTGCCTGTCAATTACTTGATATATTCTGAGTAGTCCTTTCTGAGGTTTCACTCTGAGAAATGCATTCAGTGTGGTTGGGCAAGGTCTTACCATGCACTTCAATCACCAGCTGGTCTTTTGGGGGACATTGACTTTCTGGTTGGAGAATGGATGCAGATGGCCCTACAGAGCGTGAGACTGGGAGGTGAAGAGGGTGCCAGAGGCGTGGATTGTTATTGTTCTTTTTTTTTTGGCATCTCATGCCTGCAGGCCTGACTGAAATAGCTAAATTGTGCTTTGTAGCTGATGAAGAAAATGGTACCTGTGCTCCTCACACCACACTCCCAGGCTCTTCCTCACACTGCATGGTATTTTAGACCATGAGATGGGGAGCTGGACGGAGTAGTGGAAGGTCATCATCTTAAAAGACAGCGCTGGACGAGGAAAGCATATGCCAAGGTGGGGCTGGCCAGTGTTTCCAGAGGCTGATTAGAGACAGGGTCTCAAAGAGGAGAGACTAAGGGCCCCACTTTCTGGGGAGAGTGGCAGCTTCCTGGTGATATGAAGAGAGACGTATGTACCTTCTGGGGAGGACAGAGAGGTTGATGCTAGTGTCACAAATCACTAGAGGGCTGAGAGTGGGTGTTGTTGGTAAAAGACAAGGATAACAGGGCTTCAGGAAGGGAGGGCCTGAAACAGTCACTTCACTCTTGGATCTAAAGCTGCATGAGACCTCCCAGTATAATGACTAGGTCATGTGGGAGGGAAGCAGGAGGCTGCAGAAAGCTGAGGCAGCCTGAAATCAGTCTGTGAGCTGCCAATGTGGCACTTTGCTGCAGCTGAAGGCTACAGGTGCCCAGTGTGTTCATCAGTGCTTTATAATACAATTCATTCCCACTTTACAGGTAGAGAACTAAATAAATCAAACAGGAAGGTGCTTTGCCCAGTTACCAGCATAGCCAGGATTGCAGCCTTGACCTCTGGTGTCCCAGCGCAGTGCACTTCGCGGCTGGCAGCATTGGCCCTGGTAGCTGTTGTTTTGCAGCTGGTAGCTGCAGTTTTAAGCACATGGGATCCAGTCCTGTGTTACCCAGCATGCAGAATGTGTCACTGCACACAACAAGTCGTGGTTGTCTGAGCAGACAGAGGAGGAGTCTCCTTGCTGCCACCAGGAAGTCTCTGCAGTTAAAATAGATCTGGGTATTGCACTCACTCATCTTCAGTGTGGAAGGCAACTTACTAGAAATCATCCTCTTATGCCATGTGTGCAGCTCCTTAATTAAGCAAAACTCTAGTCAAAAGACTTCCCTCCTTCCTTTTATTAGCGTGCCTTGTCCTATGGTCTCTGGAGGAAAGACAACTTGATAAGTAACTTGCAGCAATATGACGAAGTCCCTTTCTTTTACTCATGAGTAACTCTCCTCCAGTGCTGTGGCAACTGAAATCTTCTGCAAATCAGAGTCCTTAACATTGTCATTAATGTCTCTGGTGCGGTTGGGAGGAATGAAGGATGAGCTCTGGCTGAACATTAATCTCAGATTAGTCTGGTTTAGGGAAAAAAAAGACTATTGCATAATTCCTGAAAACCAAAGTAAGAGAGAAACCTATTCATTTAGATGTAAATCACTTTAAAGTGCTGCTCTGTGGGCTGAAATTTAGTTGATGTTAAATTTGTCAGCCTAAAAAAAGAGAGAGAGAGAGATCACAGGACTGTTTTCAGAGCTCTTTTATAATCCTATGTATTTAGAACGAAGTAAAATCCTACCTTGTGGTAGTACTACAGATTTGTCTGAAGGAAGAGGAGGGAATATTTGCCTTCCAGTGCTTGCTTTGAACTTCTGAGCTTATTAGAGCCCTGAATCAATATTCAGTGCAATTTCATTACCAGCTGAGTGAATTTGGACTTTTCATTCAAAGTGATTATTTTCCTCCCTCTAGCTGTCAGAGAGGCTCTTAAATACCCTTTTGCTCCAGAATGATCAAAACACTACCAGATCCTTGTGAAATCTGGACATGCTACTCAGCACCATATTCATTAATCTTTTGCATTTCTGACAGATGCTAACTAAAATCAGCTATGTGTCAAATTTTTCTTTTAGTGATCAACACACAACAGTGATAGGAATTGCAAGGAATAACATCGTGTATTGAGTTACGTGCTATGAATGTATAATTGAAACAGATAAAATAGCTAGAAAATAAAATATAAAACTGTAAACTGACATAATTCATTGTAATGTTTGAGGAGTATTTAACATTTAATTTTCTTAATGATTATGAATGTTCTGAATATTTCTAATAGATATTCATGGAGGATTTGGAATTTAGCATTTTTATATGCCAGGCTGGAATGAATTTGCATGAAGTTCCTCCAGTAAAAATAGATTTCTTTAATACTTCTGGCGCAGATGCTGCCAATTCTTTAGAAATTTGTATGATTACCAAGAAAAATTGTATATATTATGAGACAAGTCTAATAGATTATAGAGTTAGTCACTTAAACCTGCAGGAAACACATTTATTATGGTTTAATTCATGTTATTAAGCACTCATGGGGAATCTGTTATTAAGGCATAAATCATTGTTGCTGATGGTCTCTATAAAGCAATGAATTTTGACTGTGATTTACCAATCCTCACTGCATGGAAAGGTAGAGAAACACCATTTCCAGATATGTCTGAATTCAAAGCAATGTCTCTTGAGAGTAGGCTATGCAGTCTGTCCTTGCTGCAAGTGCCATGAGTGCTCATGAGTGAGGATGTTTCTCAGCCTGCAGGAAGGTTTAGCCATAAGGCAGCATGTGGGGCTGGGTGTCACAGCCTGTTCAGTGGAAGAAGAGGTCTGTGGCGCATGCCTGGTGGCTGCAGGTAGTCATGTAGGAGGTTGCAGGCCCTGGCTGCTGTGGGAGTAAAGGGAAGCTTGTCCATGGGGAAGGTGGTCTTAGAAGATGCTCTTTTGTGTGTTTTTTTTTCTGCACGAGGTATTTTAAAAGGTTTGACTTCAGGCTGAAGTTTGAGCCAGATGTGGTCCAAACTGGCAACCTCCTTGCTAGTAGATGGCTACAAAAATATCAGTCTCAAAGTGCAGGTATTCTCTATCCTGTACTCCATGTGTGACACGATGCCTGGTTACACAAGGGAGGGACACACCATGGAGCACCTGGGATATGCCTCCAACACCAACCAAGTACGTTCTTTCACTGTTGCTTGATCAGCATGACAAGGGATACTGGCAGTTGGACATGTGAAGGGCAAGCTTTTGGCCAGCTTTTTGGGTCTGGGGAAAATGTACAGTTGTAACCCTTACTGAACCCTAAAGCTCTCCTCCCCAGAGCCAAGGCTGGCCTCACAGCATCAGCACGTGCAGCATGTCAGATCTGCCCATTAACCTTACAGCTAGGGCACAGCACAGCCTCTTATGGAGGGGTGTTTTCATAACTCAGACCTCATTCTGCATTACAAACTCATCATTTCTGTACCTGGAAGGCACCATTTCAGGAAGACTGAGGCCTCATTTTCCTGAACTTTTTAGCTAAAGCAACAACTAATTGTTAACTTAGATGTTAATAATATATGTATTAGTAAGTGTATTTTTCTGGAGACATACTGAGCTCTGATCCCTCTGGACTTCTGTGTGTCAAGAAAGCATTTAACTTTTGAGTATGAAGCAGGGTGTTACAAGAGCAAGACTGTGGCCAGTGCTGGGCATAAGAAGCAGTGGGGGCTGAGCACCAAATGCTTTGACCAGTGCGTTCTGTTGGAGAGCCCTGCTGGTGAGAGTAGCTTTTATCTGATAGCTGTCAAGGAGAGCATAACAGGGAAAAGCCTTAAATCTAGTTAATTCTGCTGGGCAACAAGCAGAAGTCTTCAGGAGGGACAGTACAGTGAATATTTTGCTGCTGGACCATCTTGAAGGATGGAGATTGGCAGGTACATCATAGCATTCAAACAGCACCCTGAGTAATAGTCAAGTTCTGTCCATTAGGCTTTTTATGTAAGTCATTTCTGTCATGGCAGTTTGATTTCATTCTTGTTTGTTTTACTACACTACGAGTTCAATTCTCAATTACGTGGAAGTATTTTTACCTTTATTTGGCAGCATTTCAGAGCCTACAAAACGTGTTCATATTAAGTGCTCTTATTACCAAAATGGCATGAAGTATCTTGGTTTGAGTGAGAAGGTCCTTTGTTGGTGCAGCTTGGTGCAACTAGTTCATAGAAGGTTTCTGCTGAAGTGAATGTTTCTACTCCACAACATCTGCGGAATAAATATCTAGTGTGATCACCAGACTGTGGTTTGAATATGTCTTTGACTAGAAAGGATAGAAATTGCTTTTTTAAAAAAAAAAAAAAAGGAGGCGGCGAGGAGGCTTATTCAGAGTTTACAAAGTATAAAGCCATGTAACATTAAAAATAGATGCAGAGTTCTATGTCAGTCTAGTTTCAGATCCAAAGCTGTACTTACACTCTTGCATCTTTCAGAAGAAACACTTGGTTTAGCCCAGTAGGGATGTAATGTATCAGTGGCATGAGTATAACTGAGATGAATTTGATTCCGCTCCTCATGCCACTTATTTCTTAAATCTATTATTTCACTTGAGAAGCTTGATTTGGTGTCAGACACAGTTGCATGTGGTAAAGGGTCCTGGCATTTTATTGCTTCTGCCTAGATATTACTAATGTTTTGAGGGGTGCTGTAAAGCATAAAAGCAAGGCATTAATCTATAAAGGTAGTCTGGCTGCTTTAAAATTATAAAATGAATGTGAGCCTTTTGCATTTTCTGCTATGACTGTAGAAAAGAACTTGACAAGTCACCTGCTAATTCTGCTGATTGAAAACGGTGGACAGATTCCTATCAGCCAGACGAAATCTAACAGGCAAATTACCCGCTTGTTCTTACAGTTGTGCAACTCAATAAGGGAAAAATAAAAGGAAGAAACACATGCTTCTTCTTTTTTTTTTTTTTTTTTTTTTTAAGCTGACATAGGGCTATCAGTTAGAGCTGGCCAAAAGGCAGACTTTCCATGTTGTAAAACAACTTGCTTTTTTTTAATTATATTTTGTGTCAGTTTGAATCAGACTGCTACCAAATATTTTGACACTTCTTGTGAACTGGATATCCTGGCAAAACATCGTTTTGGAAATGCTGAAATATGTCATTGTAAATATACTCCTCTAGGCTCACATTACTTCTGGGCAAAAAGCATTTATTTTTTTCCGTATCACCACTGCTGACAGCAGCCATGAAACAGGCAGGAGCAGCTGGGGCTGTGATGATCTGGGGCTTCTTCTGTGCAAAGGGCTCTGATCCATGGCCCCCCGGCTCCTGGGTGTCTGCCGGGCATGTGATGAGGCAATGGCCAAGGCTGCTCTGCCCCGTCCCTTCACCTGGTCAACCCAAGATGCTACTTTGTGTGTCTCTGATCCTGCCTGATCCTTCTTCAGGATCCCGATTTGTGGTAAGCAGATCTGGTTTCGTGAACAGAGGCCCACCTTCTGTGCACGTGCTTGCTGTCACTGTGCCTTGCCATGGCCTGTGGTTTCTGTGGCTTGGCTTACTGAGCCATAGCAAGCAACTACCTGAGTCCTCTGCCATGAATTGCAGCCTGGCTTTAATCACTGGATCTTCTCTTGGGTTCTCCTAAGTCAGTCAAACATGAGTTGATTTCAAAATGTATTTTGACTTCACTGAGTGAAGGATTTTTTGGATGAAATTGCTTTCTGCTAGAAATTTCTGTCTGTTTCATTGAATATCATTTGCAGGATTGGTATGGCTTTCAAACTTAACTCTGCTTTTGGGAGACTGTTCCCTGGGAACGTTGGTCCACGAAATCCCTTCTCTCTCAGTCTCTACCTCAGCTGCTTCTTCTCTGCTTTGTGTTATTTACCCAAATTCTTCCAATGGCATTTCAGGCTCCTTTGAGAAATAAGAGTTGTGGTACACACAGTTCTGCTTTCATTAATGTAGGTGGTACCCTGACTTTCCAAGGTGACCCACCAGTTTTGGTTCCTATGACATTAGCATCTCCATTTTTGTCTTTTGAAATCTGTGGTCTGGCATATTTTGCAGCTGGAGGTAAAGGGAAGGTCAGGAACTGTGTCCCCGCAGTTGCGACTGAAGCATCTGAGCAGAAAGGTGCTGTACTTCACCTGACAGGTTCAAGGCAGAGGTATTAACTCCTTACTTTCCTGACATGCTTGCACAATTTATTTCAAACAAAACAAAACAAAACAACAAAAAACACCCTAAAACCATCCTAAAGTGATGTTTAATTACTTTCAGCTCATGCAGCATTGATCATGTTTGTTGGTGGTTTGGAATCTGGAAAAAATACAGTCTTCTGTCTTTAACGAGGGACAGTATGCAAAAGTTGCTGACTCACCACTAAATAAAAATATATAATTGAAAGGACGTTTTAACATATTTTCGTGTTATTCTGTTTTCCTTTTTCATTCTTTATGTGTTAGACAACGTGGCCTGACACAATAGCAATAGTCACTGTTCATGCACCACAAATTGAGTTTGTCTCTTCCTAGAAGGACATGCTGTGATCTTGATGTTTCAGTACTTTAAATACAAATTGCAGCTGCCGATTTAAGGCATGAAACCAAAATATTTTATTCACTGTAATATGACGTATCACTAGCAGTTTTGCAAAAAAAGGATATTGTAAGTAATGTAAAAGATATGTAATGGGAAAATCGTCTTTTCCAACAAAGACCTTCTGAAGAGTTTCAACATAAGTATTTCTTGGAAGTTACCTGACGCACAGGGCAGTGTACAGTCACCAGAGGATGGATCATTTCACCTCTATTTCTTCTCTAACTGAACCTATGCCTGAGGCTGTCAGTGTGCAAGGTTAGTTTGTGTAAGAGCTTGTTGGCTGGAGTTTCCTGTAGGTAAACCTGCAATATAGTTCGGAGGGTGGGAAAACTGCAAGGTTTCCCTCTGCCATGCTGTGGAGGAAGCATCCTTGCTGTCAGACATGATGATTTGCTGCATGGAGTTCTTTTGCAGCTCTTGCTAGGCAGATGTTGCTCTGTCTGTGCAGGGGTTTGCAGCCATGCCCTCAGATGTGCTCCTTGCTATCATTTGTATTTTCATTCACTGAAGATGCTGCGTTCATTTTTTTGTCTGTGGCCTAAGTTATTCCAGAAACAGAAGCCAATGATGATGTGGCAACTGTGTTAGCAAGCACTCTGCTTCCCCTCCCATGCCTACATGCTATAGTGGTCATACTTTTGCTGGAGTCAGCCTAAAAAAAGAGAACTGCGTGACTGATCTCATTTTCATTTTTCATGCTTCTCTCCCTGTGCCTTACTGTTCAAAAAAGCATGGCCCAATGGAAGGGTGTTTTTGATGAATGGTGCAATTTGTTGCTCCAAAGTTGTTTGAAAATAGCGCTATTTTTAAAGTAAGTTTCAAAGCACAATGCTCTCCTTCAGATTCTGGGATTACTTTCTTCAGGTGCAGTGGGAATGTCCAAGGAGAAATCCCTCCCTTATGTCCTACGTATGTTATGGAAGAATTTCCTTGGCTCTTTGCATCAGCTTCCAGGGCCTGGGCATCCATCCTGCCAAGGACATAAGGACACAGTGTAGGGGGGACACCTTGCATACTGCACAATTTGAGCTACCTGCGTTTTCCTCACTTTTAGCGATAAAAACAAATACAGTCAGAAGCATTTAACAGTTAACCCAACTAGCAGCCTAGTTTAGCAACAGATATAATTATGGATGAACTTGTTAGAAATTCCATGTTACTTTATGTACCTGTATACATATATCACATGATTTTTGGTAAGCTTTGGATGGGGAGCAGTAGGCTGTGATTAATGAATCATAAGAAGAGCGCTTAGATATTTTAAGATTCTTTTTGATGAAATTAAGGCATGAAATATGCATCTTTTAGAGCAAATCCTTGTAAGTGAAATAAAAGTACAAAATCAGAAGGACTCAGATCACATCTGTGTTTTTATATTGAATGAGCCGAAACAATATGCATAAGATAAGGTATCCAAAATGGTAAAGAAGATGAATGTAAAAGAAAATGATAGCAGTGTGAAGTGATATGAAATAGAATGAGAATATTAAGGCATAAAAATAAATGGAGGTTAACATTTTGGTAAAGAAGAAATATTGCTCCTGGACTAATGTTGTCTCTCTCCTTCTTGGCCCATCATATCAAACCTATTAGCTAGTACAAGCTAAAGTGTATTTATAATTAATATCTCTGTGGCCTGCTTTGTCTTCTGAGTTTGATGTTTTGTGAATTCCTGTGTTCCATTCAAAAGTCTCAGAACCTATCTCAATCTCTGAGCTCTTTTATTCCCCTCCCACTGCCTTGTGGCTAATTGAGAGGGAAGCTGAACCATGTAGAGGCTTAATCAGCGTTGGTAATAGATTACAGCAAGTGATTAAATAACACAGGGCCTATCAGGCTCACATCAAAATTGTGAGATGTTTTCCACCTCTGGGTTTTGGGGACTGCAGTTGCCAGTTTATGTGTCTGCTGGTTGGGCTGCCACTTCACAGTGACTGGCCCCCATTCGGTTTTCTGGGGATTGCTATTCACTTTGTAAACCTGGCTCATCCTATGGAGTCTTTGCTGAAGCCGCAGTCCTCTACATCAGATAGCAGTGGCACCTGCTGCTCTACTAGATGGTGCAGCGCACCTGGGGAAGCAGAGAGGATATGGCGCAGGGTACTTGTCTAGTCATGGCTGACATGGGCACCTTAGTGGGAGACTTTATTTCCTGGAGCTGTCAGTCTGGGATATTTCATGAGCACAAAATCCTCTTTCAAAATCCCAGACAAACAAAAATACCCTTAGGACTGAGACAGAGCCAAATTGCAGAAATAAATTACCCACAGTTAGACAAGCATAAACATTTTAAAAAATGACAAGAGCTTTAGATAGGGGGGAGGAAACTGCCTAATTTTGAAGAAATTTAGTCTTAAGGGTCTCTGGTAATAGACTTCAGCTCCCCCAGGCATGGTGCCTCACTTCCTGGCAGCTTCACAGATGCCGGGCATCATGTTGGCTCTCTGCCTCCAGGCTGCTTCTATCCATTCTGCATCTGGCTAGAGGAGGGAGTCCTCTTTTCCTCGTCCCCTACAGGATTCTGCTTCTTGCTTTGTCTGGTAATTGAGGGAAAGCTTTTTCCTATAGCTTGCCATAGCTTGCCACTGCATGAAGTCATTTGCCGAAAGCTAGCTACGAACACTCTTCCCATTGCAGGCTGGCTGGGCCCCAGCCAGCTGGGAGCTGTCCCTTTACGAGCAATGGCACTCCAGGCTGGAGCAGGTTGGCAGCAACAGGCCTGATTCTGGTTGCTTCTGCTGACCTGCCTGTCAGTCAGCTGGGTCCGCTCTGGCTTGCTTGCTGTGCCTCATGCAATGAAGGGGGTTGTTCAATGCAATGAGATAGACAGCAGATGTGTGGGATGTGCAAGGAGGATGTAAGCTCTGCTTTTCCAGGCCACGGGCTTCCCAAGGGCACCACTATGATTTTTAACTTTGCTTCATCAATTCCTTTTCTGTTTAGCTTACCCCACCTGCTATTGGTTGCTGTGATCTTGTCTGTTACCATGTGCTCTCTGATTCTCCCATGCAGGCTAATTTCTCTGGCAGTTTTGGCTGAAGGCATGCAAATAGTACAAATTGGTATCCCCACAGTCTTCTGGGACAATTCTGAACCTTGGCTCGGGTTGGACATGAGGGTAAGAACAGAAGGCTGTGGAGCTGAGGATGCTGTGGAACAGATGGATCTAACTTCAGGATGGTGTTTCCAACTAAGATATTGGTAGGAGGAGAGAAGAGCACTCAAGACCGCTGGACAAGGTTCCTGTTAGGTGATTAGATGCAAAGGCTAGCAACAGCTATTGTGCTTCTGCTGTCCAATGGACTATCCTCAAAATGGCAAAAAGGGGAAACTAAATTTACTCATCCAAAGAAGAGTATAGGACAATCTAACTGGCTGAGAACACAGTTCTTGCAGTCACAAGCCCTGAGCAGCGCACCTTGCATATGGCAGAAAATGAAGGAGGCTGAAGAAGCTTGCTCAATGTAAAGTGGGAAGGTGCAGGTAGAAAGCCAAAGTTTGTCTTTCCAGCTAGAACAACCAAAGAAGAAAATAGAAGATTCTCATATGGAGGAGGTATCGTTCTGTAACAAGCTTAGGTGTTGTAAATATTGAGGTGAGATTTCACACCATTCTAGGCTAGATATGGCCTGAAAACCTTTGCTTTTAACCTAAGCTTTTTTCTTTTTTTTCTTAATATATTATTTTTTAATCAGCCTGCTTGGCTTTAATTAAACCATAGCACTTTTACAGCTGTATATAGAGCACTAATGTGGATAAAAGAGTCCCACTGAAAACAGTTCCTGTGCATGAGGTCTCCTTGCTTTTTATTGGGTTGGTCTTGTTCACAGGGCAGGTTGGGAAGCTGTTTCATATAGAGTCAAATACAACCAGATGTTGAAACATGTGAGAGGTAGATCTGCGATTTAGCCAAGCAGGTGATGCACTGGCCTAGGAGCCAGGAAACTCTCTCCCTCTTTCTGGCATGGCTTTTCAGCAGTGCTGTGCTGGGACTCGTGAATTCATTATCCTTTGCATTCTTTCCCTCTTTCTCCTTTGGTTTCAGTAGTCTATTCACACTGCAAGTGGGTGTCTCTGTCCATTGGTGCACAAATGAGCCCTGACCTCCAGTGCTACCCTTTTGTGATAGAAATAACATATTACAATTTTAATAGGCCTACCTAAACCAGTCAGCAGAGACAGGTACTTGTTTAAAGCTCAGAGCACGGTCAGATACCTTCCCTTAGATGGGAAGCTTTCCAGAGCAAGAAGTTGATATGCTACCGGCATATGTTACCGTTAATTAATAACAGTGGATCCAAATGAATGATTTCAGAACCATGATATGGACAGTTTGGCTCTAGATCCAAAAGTAAGATATGCAGCTCAGTATCAATTTCCATTTAGTGCTTCTTTGAAGTGGACCCCAGGGTCATTACATGTTGATTCTGCCATTAAATCTCCATAAAAATGCCATGTGCGGTATTAATTTTAGTAGCAATAATATGTCATCATTGTTTAACCTCAGTGACTTGCCACAGAGAACTGTTGGAAAGGGTTGCCAATTTGCTCCATGATTAAAATCAAGGCTAGTAAGAGTGTATGCATAGATATATACTCACGTAGATATATGTACGTATATTTAATCCAAGGTAGAAATGTCATGGCTCAATAAATTCAGAGGATAAAACCATTCCACTTGTGCATTTCAGCTGGGAAGACACAGTAGTCAATGTGAGAGATCAGCCCCTTTTGCCTTTTGCCCTTCCCCCTTTCTACGGGAATCTTAGCTTATTTTTGCTTCAAGCTGTTGTAGTTACAGAGAAAGAAAAGCAACGGTGATTCCATTTTACCCTCTAGGTTTAACAAGGCATCAAGGGCCAATTTCAGGTTGCCTGCAGCTTCAGTGGCTTCAGGACTTTGTGCTGCAAATGCTATGGCTGTTCTTTGGCAGCTGGAGATGTAACCATATAGCAATGAAGTATTTAATTTAACTTTGTGGGGCTGCATAACTTTCAGATTCTGAGGCAAATGGGCTACTATTAAAGGGAAACTATTAAAGGCTACTATTATATGCTGTTATCCCATATAAATGGGATGATGTTTAAATATACATTCATCCCAACAAAAGGTTGGAGGAACTTTTTAATATTTATGATGCAATAATTGATCTTTTACCACTGTCAAAAGCTGTTAAAGACTTATCAGCTTGCTATTTCAGCACCATATGCTCTATACAAGTTTTTCACCATGTGTCTTTCCTGCACTTTAGGGGAAGAACATTTGCTAGAATATCAAAACAGAGAATGACTCTACAAATTACAGTGTCTGTGCAGGTGTGTGGGACCTCACCATAAACTCCTCTATGTCCACAGCTTGTGTGTGGGGAAGTCTAGGGGATGTACAGTGGGGGCTTTGTGTAGCATTTCAGCACTGAAGCTTAGTAATAATACTCTGGCTGAAAAATTTGTATTCAGACTTGCTTTTAACACAGGCCAGAACACTTAATGCAGTGATGCTGTGAAGGTACTGAACTGCAGCCTTGGAGTACAAACACACCTTGTGTTGGCCCAGGGAGTGCTCGCCTGGCTCAGCTTGTCTTGTCACTGCTCAAAGCTCGGTGTTGCTTCCTGCTCTGGCTGCTCCACGTTTCTGCTCTCCCTCTTGTCTGTGTATAAAGTGTAATGTAAAGGTGAGGGGTACCAGAGGGCCCACAGAGTAGTAAGACCACTACATAGATCACTGAGCGCAACCAAAATATACCTTTCACTGTTTGCCTGAGTGCTGTGTGTGCGTTGACAAAGCAACGGATAAGTTAATGTTATGCAACATTATGGGCTAGGTTTGCTGTTTGCTCTTCTGTGGAGATCAGACATTTGGGCTTAGCTTGGGCAGTTGGAGGTTTCCTCAGGCAAGGAGACTTTAGGTGGGGTGAAGGAAGTACAAGTAGCATTTCCTCTTGCCAAGACCAGGAGGGGTGTGAGTCTGCAGTCTGCCAGATCTCAGCCTAGGAACATACCTCAGGCTGGAAGTATGTTGGTGTCTCCCTTGCATTTGTGCCTTCTGGTGGAGAGCAGAAGAGTCTCAAGAGTACTCCCCTGTCACCTGAGCATGTTTCCATCACAACCGCTTCCTGTCAGCCTGACCCCTTTTTCTAAATGAGAAATACTTAATTAAAGTAAACAAAATTGAGAAAGGAATGAGAAAGAATTGGAGGGGGAGGAAGAGAAGAGGAATTCATTCAATTGGATTTCTACATATTTTTTTATAAAGTGAATTTCCAGAGCAAGAGGCATGGATTCTGTAATTCGTTTAGATTTTGCCTAAGGGATTAGTCACACAGTGGCCAGTGAAGAGAGGAAGAAACCTAGACTTTGGTGAGTCTAGAGTCTGGCTGTAAGATGATCACAGCCTTTCTAAAGACTCTCCAGTGTTGAAGAATTACAGGCCTCCTACAGTGGTGGCCCTGTGCTGTACACCTCAGCTGAGAGTCTGCCCTGCATCCATTCTTTGAAGGAATAGAGGAGTCCAAGCCTGCAAGGTCTGGAGCAGAAGCAAGTGCAAGTTTCAGAGCACCCTCAGCTGTTTCCTCCACCAGGAAAATCCTTGTAGGATTCAGACCAAGACACTGCTGGCTGGGACTCTTCATAGACAAAGGCCAGACGGATCTATTACGGACAGCTAATTGGATTCCTACGTAAAGGAGAGCTGTGAGGTGTTAGGCACTCAGTTCCTGTTGCTGTTATCTGTGTGACCTAAGCCCCTTCCTTGTCCAAGCTCTTGTGAAAAATCCCAGCCATAACATCTCACAAGGAGGTTACTGTGGCAACCTTAATTCTTACTTTCTTCGCTGTGCAGCAGATATTCTTTTGCCTTATTATGAGACAATTTTTGAAGATTGCAGAGCTTTAACAGATTTGCTTTTTCTCCATGGGGAAGAAGAAAGGTTCTGATGCAGGGCAGTGTCAGCCCTGGCAGCTTCATCAAATTCTCTTTTAGGAAAAATTATGGCCCTCCTTCATTTTGCTGGTCCTTTCATCAGGTTTTTTTCCTCTCCCTAACCTCCTGGTGACCTATTCTCTCAGAGAGCATCTAACAGCATTTACAGACCTCCTATAACTCAGATGTGCCTTTGAAAACTAAGATGTTCAGCTACGATCTTTTTTCTTGCTGTTTTCCCTCTTAACCTTCCTCTCTGATTTTAGCAGTTTGCTCCGGATGCTGGCTTTCTGTTATGCACCGTTAGCTGTCAGTGTCTAGAGAGACCTCTGGTAGTAGCCTGGTAGTAGAAGTTACTTAAGGTAAGCTTTCCGACCACAGTGTACTGACTTTTTTTTTTTTTTTTTTTTTTCCCCAAAGTCATGCTTTGCTGTGAGGACTGTTTTGAACTACCATAGATTATCTGTGTGTGACACAGTTTAGCATGACCCTTGATGGATAGGCCAAGTCTGGGAGGACTGGGGGAGATGTAACACCCTCCAAGATAATGTGACATATATGTGTTTTTGTGTTCACTTGTAGTACAATGAGGTTTGTTTGTCTGCAGACAAACAAGACAAAGTAAAAACCTTGAGAAAGGAGAAAGCAAAGATTTCCCAGTGCACCAGTGTTTGTGAACTGCTTTCCAACAAGGCTGGCAAGGCCAAAAAAAATGTAGAGAAATCTGGAAGAAGTTACTATGACAGCTTTGCTTCATGTTAGTTGAGGTGACTCCTGACATGAAGACTGATAGATATAAAACTCCAGCATCTGTGTGCCTGGCATAGTGATGTTTTGGCGTAAGCATGGGCTGGAGCCAGGACACCTGGGTTCTGTGCAGCAGCCCTAAGGATATGACCCTTCCTCCTTATGCTGTTATTTCTTCTCTTGCTTCTTGTCTGCTTTTTCTGCTGAGATTGTTAACTTTTCTCTGCAGATGCTGTCCCCTGTACTTGCACTGCAGTGGGGCTTTGCTTCTTATTGAAAGATTTCTTAGGTTAAATAAAGGTATCTGCTTCTGGGGAAATGCCAATCAGGAATCATTTTGATTTTGGGATGAGTCTAGCTCTGTGTTATTCCAAAGAGTGGCACCAAAGCGGTCAGTCCCATCCCTGCTTTCAGTGGGGAGGAATTCAGAAATGCAGGATGCTGTCAGGCACTATTTTGGACAAATGCATAGGTGTTAAGATATTTTATGGACGCTTGAAGGGGAAGATTATTCAAGACCACAGTATGACTCTAAAAGAGACAGCTAATTCCACATCTGAACAGTCAGTGAGCTGGTGGCAGTTGGCTAGAAGGTGGCAGGTTAAGCTGAGTCCCTGCCAGGGGGGACATCAGGTTGGGTCTGCAGAACCTCAAACAAGTATCTTAGATGCTGATCTGTAGGTTGTTCTGTTTTCTATTTTTCACAGAAAAGGGCAGGAAAGTGGAATAACAGGACTGATAAAAACTTATAAGTGACTGATAAAAAAATTATTATTTTTTTGGCAGAGTAGAAATGTATTGCCAGCCCACCCCTGTGTACATCTCATGTGTAGCTGATGGACTTTATTCTCTTCCTGACTTTCCATGCCATTACTGGGTGCAAGTGGTAGTGTTATTCATTTGCAGTTCTCAGATGTGATTCTTTTCCACGAGTCTTTAGAGACATGTTTCTCTTTTCTCTTTCAGAGAGACTGAGGGCTAGCAGGGCTTGGGAAAACAGGTAAGTGATCAGCACAAATAGTATAGTGATGCTTTTAACACATGATGAAAAGCTGAGCACATGGTGTGGACTCACAGCTTCAGACTTAGCTATGTATAATGTAACTTGAGATTCAAAAGACAAAGCCAGTCCCTCCTCAATCTTGCATTCCTTATGCAGCTCCAATTCCTTTTAACCTCACAGAGAGATCTGGAAATCTGCTAAAAATTCAGGATGGAGCCTTAAGTCACTTTGAGTCCTTCTGCTAATAATTTAAAATGTCAGGAAACTGCATGTTTTTGTATGTATTATATCAAAGTACGTTTCGATAACGTAATAAAAGTCCATTTCAGCAGTGTGTAGCCAGGAGGGATTTAGCTGTTTGTGCCCTTTGACAAAATATTTTGTTTCCTCATCGGGCTATACATTTTTCTCCTTTACTTACATTTTTTTTTCCCCAGAAATGGGGAAAAGTTTGACAAATCTGTGAAAGTGCATAGAAATTGTACACTTGCAAATTGGGGAGACCCTGCACAACTGTTGGAGACCACAATACCGTTAAAGGTAATGATTTAATTCATTACTAATTAGCTTGCCTTTCAATAGGCCTTAATTAATTCAGTGCCCGTTTCATCAGGCAGAACGGGAAAAGGTTTCTCTCCCAAAGGCCCCACTGCAGGCCCTGCAGACCAGCCCGTAGGAGGCACTAAGTAAACTCAACTCCTGCTGAAATCCCCAGGGCACTTCCTTGCCTCCCCATCATCATTACTATTTAGAATTGCTAACCAAAAGCAGCGATGGGCAATTCGGGAACATGACAGCACAAAGCAAGGTGGAAGCCATGCACATACAGCCTGTGTGTAGCTAGGGAAGGGAATATGTTGCGCAAAGGTAAAGGCTTATGACAGCGTCTTAAATAAATTGTTGCCATTTCTTACAAGCTTGAGAGAATGAATCACCTTTAGCCTGTGCTCTCTGAATTCTTTACCACATGCCAAGATGGGTACCATGGACAAAACCTAGTTTTCTATGGATTTTTGGTTGACTGAGTTCTTATCTAAATTGTATTAGACAAGAGAGATCTGCATAGGGTAGGATTTTTTTGGTTCCAAAATGTATTCTCTGATGCTTGATTAAACTTGCAATGCTTTCCTTTTTTATTTGTGTGCCTTAGTGAGCTCTATCTCCTATCTGCTGTTTACCCTTGCCAAACTTATAGGAACTTAAAGTTTTTTTAGACTTCTCTCTTTTTGTTGAATTTGAACGAAACTAGTCAATGGCCTTAGTAACTCCTGGGTGTGGGTGCCTCCTTAGGAAATGAGACTAATTACAAAAATGTATTTTTGTTTCCTGACTTCAATTAATAAATATTTTTCATGAAAGTTGAAATCTGTTTTCTTGGAAGTCTTGTTTGAGAACATAATAGCAAGTGCAACTTCCTAAGGTAATTCTTTCCTTCTTATAATTTCTTAAATGTGTGTTCCTATGATGATGCTAAAATGAAGTAGAGAATTCGCTCTAGTCAAGGTGTTACATGAACAGCATAGCATAATTAATATGGAAATTGCTATATACCAGTATAAATACATATAAAATATGTTTCTTTCCTTTAATAATTTAGGATTTTTTTCCACTAGCTTTTAAAATGTTGACTTGGAAGAATTAGATACAGTTGCAAAAGAAAGATCAGAAAGGAAAAGAACTGTATGCAGTTCTTTTTCAAAAAGGCAATGTAAGAATGATACCATAGTGTTCCAGCTTTATTTTCTCAATGAACTCTGTGTTACATTTCCTCAGCCTTGTAATATTTTTCAAAATTGCTGGTCCTGCAAATGTAGCCTAAGTTTTGAAAAATAGAGGTTCTGTGCTCCTGTGCCCACAGCATCATACATTATCAGGAAGAACAAGTGGAAGTAGAAAGAAATGGAAGTTTGGCTCTGCCTCATGCTTCCAGCACTGAAAACATGTTTTTTTATTTTGTATTAATTTAGTACTTTTGGTTTCATCCAAGGTCTCTGAAGCCCATGGGAATGTCACTGATTTCATGGGTTGTGAATACAGCACTTAAAAGGCTTTTAATTATATCAGGAACTCTGTGCAATGCACAGATCCACATCTAGTTTTACATCCAGTATTAAATTTCCACCAACTGACAAATCTAGTGTATTAATTTTCATCCGTTCAGTACTTAGCCAAAGGCTTTCTTGGACTGGATGGTGGATTTATTAAGACTGGTAGCTGGCCTTTGTTTTTGTATCTAGGTTCTTCTTCCTAAAAATATTGGCTTTGTCTGTTGATTGCATGAGGGGTTGGCTTTGTGGTTTGGGAACTGAGGAAATCTATTGTACAGGAGAGAACAATATTCCTATCATGGCCATTGGGGATAATTTGAGCTAGAAGCTGTCTGGTTTCTGTAGGAGGGCAGCAATCAGTTCTATGGTGTTTATTTTTGCTCACTGTGTCTTTCAGATATCCTAGTAAAATCCTTCTTGTTTCAGAAATCTGGCTTTGTATCATTAACTTGATGATCTTCAATGCTCCATTCATCCGTTTCTTCCATAAACAGCTCCGTGTCTCATTTTCACGCTGCCTCCTTTTCATAGGACATGTGCTTATCCACAAGTCTTCCTAGCTTAAAACTCATCAGAAAATTCATTTAGCTCTACTCACAGTAAGTAATAACAATCCTTGCGTTAGCTCCTCAGCTAGAAAATCTAACTACGGGCTTAAACTTTTGGGCCTTGAGTCAGGTTTGACTCTGGAAGGTAACGCTACTGTGCTGAGATGCTCTCTCTCTTCCAGATAGGAAACATCAAGGGCTAGCATAAAAGTAGATTGTCCATTTCTTTGGTCTGATGGATTTGACATCCAGGGCAATTAGAATAAATTTAATTTCCTGAAATTAATTTATTTTTTGCCCTGTACTGTTCCATTAGGACAAGATTTTATTTCAAAAATTACAAAAATTTCTCTCTCTCTCTTTTTAATTTTATATTGAGACACATCTCTTTCTCTTATAAAACTTGATAAAAAGAACCATTACTATCTTTGCAGCCTTTCATGCATTCTGCACTTTCTTAGCTGACCCAGCTTTCACTCCTTTAATCTTTTAAAATTCTTCAAGGACAGACTGGGGTAGAATGGGTAAGCATGATTGTTGTGGTACTTTATTCTGCATGAAATGAAGCCTTGTTACCTTCAAAGACCCATTCTCTTTCCTTTCCAGGGCAGTGGCTCAAAATATTTTAAGAGGAACATGTTTTCTGCTTAACCATACCTGTGCTGTGCCAGATTCCTCTTAGGGATTTGGTGCATAACACATTCAGGACAAGATGTCAGCTCTGCACCAGTCCTAGGTGGCACCTGTGAAAATGCCTGCTGCTCAACGGACAATGTAGATGACAGGACAGAGCTGGATGATAGCAGCACGGGTTCAAATGTCTTCTCTGGCCACTGCTTCCTTCTTCGTTTCTTTTTCTTGGGGATGCATCCAGACAGATGGAGTGCAAATGGAATGGAAATGCTGCTGCATGGGAGGGCCAGGAATGGCAGAGGGAGAATGAGAGAGGCAGTGAAAGACACCTTGAGGGGCGCACACCTGGGCGGTCCCAAGGGTCTCTAGGTGAAGTCCAGGCATGGGCAGACCTGCCACCTGCACATCCTCCAGGGCCTGTGCCAACTCTGGATCTTCGGTGGCTTTGCCCATAGTTATCTGGAATGGGAAGCTGTGCCCTTGAGAGTGAGGTGAGTTCCTGGAATTATCTAGGGTGGGCCTGTGAAATCAGCACTGGCACCCACTGAGAAAGTGCTGGTCCCTCCACCATCTTCAGGGTCAGCGGGAGGTCTTGCAGCACTGTCTCTGCAATGCTCCCGTTTAGAGGTCCTGAGTGGGCCCAGGAACAGTGAGAATGCTGGAGCACTGGAGGCTCTTGCTCTCTCTACTGGGCTGATGGTGCTCTGGCAGCTCCAGAGCTGAGTGTGTTGGCTCCCATACCAGTTAATATCATTTGAGCTAGCAGCTCCCAGGCCATGGACCTGAAGTACAAATCTATACAAGTCCTTGGGGATTGTTGATCCATGACCAGCACTACAGTTACAAAGGGCCTAATAGCTCAGAAATGCAGTACCAGCTTACTTGTTGTGTTCTGGACTCCTGTTTCCCAGTTTCCTTCTGTATCTTCACTGACTTCAGAAAAGTTTTCCAGAGAATTAAGTCACGTACTTTTGTACAGGCATATCTGTTACTGTGGAGGTGAATATTTGTTCTTTTATTCAGCTCAGGACAGATGCTAGGCATAAAGTGGAGGGCAGACAAGTCTGGGAGTCCTAGCCAAGCCATACTGTTTTAATGGAGCCTGTTGTGTCAAGCCAGACCAGGAAGTTGACTCCTTTTTTGGCATCAAGCAAAGCTCTGGGCTGAACTTTTCCAATGGTTCATCACTGCTAAAGAATAAATCTATTACACAGACATAAAAGCCATGTGGGATAGAGGATGTTCAACATAAACTGTATAGATAATCCATATAAGCTGTCCTGCTGGGAAATGGAATAGAAAGCACTGCTTCTTTGGCAATGAAAGATCTGAAGATAACACACCAAATCTTGTAATTAAATGACTTTTAGTGTTCCTAAATGTTATGTTTCATCTAAGCTTCCTAAATAGAATTAATTAGAAGCTAATTAAAAGAGCCTTCTGCTTTCTTTCAAAATATCTTTCTGGTATTGACTATAGTGAGTTTATCTATTCTCAGAACCCCATGAATCACTCCTCTGCTTAAAAAGAATTGATTGCTGTTCTAATACTTATTGAACACCTATAACAGATGTTTAAATCTCTACAAGCTCGAGATAATTAAAATAATAAATCTATATCTATCTGACAAGACTGTTAACAGGAATCAAAGGTGTAAATAATCTAGTGAAGAAGGAAGACATTATTCTGCCAAGGGTTATGATCAGGTTCTTAGGGAAATTTCAAGCTCAAAATTTTTACTCTCCTTATTCAGGCATCAGTTCCATCAGGTGTTGTTGCGAATGAGGCAATGCTCAATAAAGATGCTGGGATCAGAGCTTAGGACTGTCTAACAGCAAGATTGAGAGGTCCTTAGGGGTAAGTGTGTCTCAGAGCTGGGCTGTCCAATATGCAGCTAGTGCCTCAGAGTGCTGGGTTATCCTCACCAGTGACTGGAGTCTTTAGGAGATGTGAAGTGCTACAGGTGACATGAATGCAGAGTCCAGCAACATCAACAAGGGTTTATCCTAATAGTCACAGAAGCAAATATGTTCAAGGATGTTAACACTTCCATTCTCTATGCTTTTCTGTAGGCTTCTCTAATATGTCTTGCTGTTTAGGCGTAGACCTCCTGCTTCCTGAGGCATGCAGGTTTTTTTCCAAAGAGCTGAAAGAATTTGCATGTTTCATTCTCCTTAACTTCTAGGTGAACTGGAGACTTAATTCTTTTGTCCCTTTTTTGCCTATACTTTGCTTCAGATGATTAATTATCTGTAGTAGTGCATGGGTGCTCTGTGCTACACTTGCACTTTGCAGAGCATGGCTGGCAGGGTATGCCACAGAGGCTGGGAAATATCACCTAAACATAGTCTTGGGGTAGAGACGTGATCAGAGGAGACTCGTTTTCCATTTCAGTTCTTGAGTGGTGACAAACTTCTATCTCTTGCTTCAACAGAAGGAATCCCTGTGGTCTCCAATCCACCACGAGGGAGGTGGCACAGTACCAAGCTGGGGGCTGCTGCAGAGGAATTCAGGAGTCACTGGGCCCCGGAAGAAGGGGCACAACTCCCCAGAGCACTCCTACGACAGGGCGGTGGTATGTCCCTGACCCCAGGTTTTTGTATCTATTATTTCATGTCCAGTGTCTGAATAGTTCTTGAATCAGGAACTGAAAAACAGCTCTAGCTTCTTCCAGTTGAGTAACTGAAGGAGACCCCCAAACCAAGGGAGACTACCAAGTTACTGAAACTTCCTGACCATGGTGAGGATGTACAACCATGGTATGTCTCTGCAACTGCCAGGGTTCCAGAAATCCCGTTCTTTCAGCTCCTGAAAGGATCTGGATGCTAGGATCAGCAGTGAAGTTCCTGTAGCTTGGTTGTTCACCAGGTATAATCCTGAGAGGGCATTTATAGCATGGGCATTTGAAGATGTCCCAGTTATTTCCCAGAGCCAGAGAAGTTTTTTCACTTTAATTCACTAACACTTTGTTAGTGTAATGATCTCTGCAAGTAATTCTCAAAATGAGAGTGTGGACAAGACATAGCAGTGCATGGGTGGGGAGGCAGCCTCCAGTGCCACTGTGTCCATGCGGAGGAGGTCCTGTGCTGCCTTCCCTTCCACAGCTTGGAATTAGCTGCCTTTAATCATTTCATGTAAAGCCCATGATGACCCTCTAGTGTTAGAATATGTTCTCCCATTGCCCAGCCCCTGACCAACGAGCACTTCTATTGGTGCTGACAAAGGCCAGAAGACAGGTCATCCATGAGGAGGCCGGCAAACAAATGATGGTCATCCAGCAAGAAGCTCCTGCGTTGTAATGCTGTTTATATAGGAGCCAAGGGACTAGCGGTCTTGATTCCCACTGCAAAACTCAAGTAACATTCCAGAAAAACATTTTGAGAAAAAAAAAAAAAAAAAATCATTTTCTTTCATCTCACCACAGTAATGATCCTGTGATTAGCTGTAGTGTTCTCCCATTTTTAAACTAAAGAGTATATTAAACTGAATTTCTCCTATAATTTCTGCCACCACATGTCCTCTCTCTGCAAGCCCCTCAAACTCCCTTGCAAGGGGGATGGGAGGGAAGAGTACCACAGCAGAGCCAGGAAAACATGTGAGCCAGGCTTGCTCTTGCTTTTCCGCCCCGCAGCCTTTTGTGTGCTCCTGTGAGGGTGCTCAGTCCCTCAGGGCGCACCCAACAGCTGGTGCTCAGTGAGCAGGTCTCCTTTGGGTGCGAGGAGCTCAGTGCTGGAGCTGTTCACCTTCTGGTTTGGGCCTGCAAAGTCCCTGACATTGTCTCGGTTGGGCTGCTGCTATTTGCTTTGCTGTGATATTTGTATTTTCAGGTGGTCTGTTTGCACGATGACTTTTTTTCCTCCTCTCTCCACAGCTCTATTAGCAAAAGAACTCTACCAGTGCTTCATTCATAACATTTAATGTTTTTTCTTTCCTCCCAGGGCAAAAATATATAAATAAATAAACCTTTGTCAGGGGAACCCAAATGATCTGCTCCTATGTGGATAATTCTTATTTCCCTGTCAGAGAAAGGTTATAAAATTTTTCCTTTTGGGAAAATGCAATAGAGACTTTTTTCCTGGCAGGCAAATATTGTACAGATGTTCTTCAGCTGAAATGCTCCTTGTAGGATAACCTGACATAAATGCTTCTGTTAGGCAGATTTCTGTGTCACTAAAAGACTGTTTACTATTTTCCTAGGAGAAAAAAAAAAGCTTCTACAGTTTCCTTCTATTGGGAAAACATTCTTCAGGCACCTGATTCTGTCAGGATAATACAAATAAAAAAAATGCTATTTTTTCCCCCTTAAATGCATCAGAGTCTTGTTTCATAAAAGCTATTAAACAGATGCTTAAATCTGTCTGTGTTTATAGGGACAGATTCCTACCTGCCAAACTGCAGGCTGGCTGCACAGCAGGGAGGGCTCAGCTACCCACTTTCTTTAGTACTGGGAGTACAAGTTTGCAAGTGAAGCGGAAGATTTACCAGCTGAGTGGAATAATTTGCTGCCAGAGCCACTGTTTAGCCAACACTAGCAGCCCTTTTGGTGGCTTGTTTGGAAATACTTTGGCCTGGAAATAGCTGTTTCACCTTGAATCCTCCCAAATAAGTTACCTGTAGTTATTGTCATCTTTTGGAGACCCAGCAACTGGGGAGAGACTGAAAGCCAAACCTTGCCATGCCCTAAAGCTGCCTGTTCTCCATCTGCAGCTGCAGCTGGCCCGGCTGCAATGTGCAGTCCTGAGCCTTCATGCTTAGGAGGAGCCTCTGGAGGAAACAGCAGGCAGCTCAGTGTCTGTTTAGGCTGCAGTGCCCCTGTATAAATGCAGCAGCATTTTTAGATAGGGAGCGATTACCTGTCTCTCTCTATAAACACAAACTGGTGCTCAACTAGCTGCCTGGTGCCGGGTACCACCTCGTGTTTGTGGGAACAGGGAGCAGAGGTGCTGGGAGAGTGTGTGGACCCAGGGCAATGTGTCTGTGTGCGGCAGCTGCTGTCTCTGAGGCTTGTTTCAGAGCCTGGTTTTGCCTAAACTTGTAGAAACATATTTGAGAAGTTCCTTTATTTTCCTTCTCTCTCTATTTTTGCCACTGGGGGTGAGGAATGGAGACACTGCTCTGGGCATTTCAGATATTTTTGACTATCAGTGATATAATGAAGAAGTGCTTGAGATTAAAGAGTAAGTCTTAATTGCTGACATGAATCAATGTGCTGTGCATGATGTGTGTGCAGGAGAAAGAGAGAGCTACTCAAGAAAATTACTGGTTTTAACCCTCCTAATTACTGTTGCTCTAAGGTCTAGGCTGAGGTCTAAGTGCTATTTCTCAGCTGCTTTGTGTCCAAGATGGAGTGAAATGGCTCTGAGAAGTAAGTAGAACGACCAGCAGAGTCACCCGGGCAGATGTGTGGTGGCACCTCTGCCCCCGCGATGCAGCTCCACGCCAGCGGCCGCCCCGGGGAGCTGCTGGGGGCTGGGCTGAGTAAATGGGCCAGTGCTTTTCCTGCAAGATTTGAGGACGGCTTTGCGACGGCTGCTGCCAAAGATGCTGCTCCTCTGCCTCAGCCGTGTGTCCTGGTGCTTTCCTCGGTTAAGGTAGCTGTTGCTGCATAGGAAAACTAAAAACGTGCTGCCTTCTTGCCTCACCGAGGAGAAAGAACAGCATGAGAAAATCAGGCAAATGTGAAACCCAGTGGAGCTCACTCAAGGCAATACGCCTGTTGGGTGAGCAATTCTGCTTCAAACCTCCCTGGAAAAGTCCTGACAGAGCTATGACATATTTAAAGGAATTGGTCCCACCGCATGGATCTCATCATGTAACAAAGATGTTTCTCTGTCCCCTCATGTCATTTTTTTGTTCAGTAGCAATAGATAGAGGCAGTAACTGCTCTTAGCCCAGGGAGTAGGGTCAGAGATGAGGAGGAAGGGTTGAAGCAGCGGGTCACTTTGTGCGAGCGCCGGAGCAAGGGGAAGCATGTGGCACTAGCTGGGCGAAGGGCACTGAGGATCAGCAGGCAGGACTGCCGAGGCTTCTGGCACCGGGGGGCGGGCAAGAATGTGCTTGGAAATCAAGTGGGAAAATTAACCTATAAAAGAGAGATGTGCTGAGGAGAGTGGAGGGGCTGATGGAGTCACATCACTTTCATATCAATACAAGGAAATAAAACCCACCAAGGCTCTTGTGCTATAGGGACTGAGAGGATGTTGCACCAAATGCTTTGATGGGAAAATAGGTTGTCAAGGCAAAACATCCATGTGGGTTTGAGATTGGCCCTGGTGCGAGGAAGCACAAGAACACCTGCCGGGTGCATGGGACTGCGAATGGGATGCAGGGTGTCAGTTTGCAGGCTCTTGCTCTCCCCCCCAAGATGCTGAATACAAATTTATTCCAAACGCTTTTGTCCTCTCCTTGTACGATTCGTTGTCTCTCTCTCCCTGCCTCTCTCATGAAGGATACCTGCCTGCACACTAGTCTAGAGTTTGTCTGCTGAAAAGCAAATCTACAAATCCCTGCAGAATAGCATCTTTGCTGGATTAACCTCTCTGAACCCAGCAAGGTTGTATGGGAAACAACCTACTCCCCTCCATCTCATTTGAGTTATTATAAACCCGGGGGGAACACATCTTAAATTTTAAGCAAATGGAGGGTCCAAAGTAGAAGATTTCCCCCCGTCTTAACCAATTATTCTTCTGATGAGAAGTGTCTGTGCTTCACAAGCGGGAGATGATCAGGCTCCAAGTACAGCTCTTCACAGCGTAGTGTTTGAGGCCTCCTGGCCTCACTGTTTCGCTGTTCCCATGGACTAGAAATGGTTTGCTGACAGAAGAAGAGCTCTGTTGGCCCCGCATGATGCCTTGACTGTCAGACAGCAGTGTCACATCCCTCCTCATTTTTAATAACTCTACTTTTCAGAGCTGGGCTTGCACTTGAGATAAATGCCCTCAAGTTGATCATAACTTGTTTTGGGAAGAGGCTTTCAATGTTCACATATTTTTTTTTCAGCAGTAGATGGCAGCAATTTTCTTGGTCCTAATCTGAAGATCTGCATGTTAATTACTGTAAATTAAAAGCTAATGGTTTCAGTTGCCCTTTTCAGCCCTCATTATTAACCAAGATGTGATCCCCGCTTTCTCCTTGCGACTGGCCTCAGTAGCAGATCAAGAGAAGCATCTGTGCAGCGCTGGGCAGCAGCAGAGCCCAGCGCCTTTGCCTGCCTGTCCCACGCTCACCTCCTGAAACTCCCTGCCAGCCGAGGACCCCCGCTACGGCCGCGCAGGCTCCGAAGCGCCGCCCATAGCATCACCGTGGCAGAGAAGGGGAACTCGGCTGAGAGAAGCCCCCAACCCCTGCGGGGTCTGGCCAGAGGCCGCCTGGGGTGGGAGTACCCGGGAGCCCACGTCCCAGCCCCATGCCAGGGCGCCTCCCAGCTCTCGCTTGGAAATCTACCGAGCAAAGCCAGGAGAGGAAACAAATAACTTGGAAAATGATGAAGAACAAAACAGAAAAAAAAATTAATGTGAATGACTAGTCAAACAAAGAGTCTAAGGTGAAAGAGCAGGAATGATCCAGTTCAGAAATAATCAATGTGTGTATTACTGGAAGCTGACTTCTTCCCCTTCACACAGGCTGTACATGTATTTCCAGAAGATGGTTGTTAAGAGGCTCATTTTAAAATGAAATGTTCATGTTCAGTACAAAGGTTTGCAAACAGGAGATAGAAAGTGTGAGAAATAAATTGGGCAACATTACTATATGAAACTAAAATATAATGGCTCCTGTTATGTGCACACAGAAATAATGATGTTGGAATTAGGGAAGCTTCATGAACTTTAAATGAATAACTGATCTCCAGCGGACAGAGAGAAAAGTGATTTTAATGATTGTTTTAAACTAACATTTCGGTGTAATAAATGTTTAATGCATTTGTTCTAACACAGAATTAACTGCAGTACCATGTCTTATTCATGGCACAAGCTCTGCTTATATTCACCAATTTCTCCTTCTTTCTCTCTTCTAAAACCTACAGTAAATTGGAATTTTTAAAGTTTATAATCCAGCTCAGAATGTTTGATAAATCCACTCTTTGCTGCTGCTTTTAATGACTTGTCTGGTTGACTTGGCTATACCACATGAAATGCATGTGCAAGGCTAAGAACCAGGCAAATTTATAACTGAATAATTGCTTAAAAACATATTAAGTTCTGTTCACCTTAAACATTGCAGGAACAACAAACTGCAGTTTGCAGTCATCCATGCTCCATTCCTAGTTGTGCATTAGGAATGCAGACCCTATTTCATGCTTAAATCTACCCCGGAGTATAACACAGGTGAATGGAGACGATTGCTCTGCCTAAAATCAGCAGGAGAATTAGGCGGGGGAAGAGAAGGAGCCCTGGATCAGCTGGGCATCGTCCCCGTCTCCATCATTGTGGCCAGCTGACTGATCTAGATAAAACTAGGGGAAAGGAAGCTTTTTCCTTTCCTTCCTTTTCCTTTTCCTTTTCTCCCTCACTGAAGGAAGTCAGTTGTAGTGCTGAGCCTGTGATGGTTTTGCCTCTGACTACAGCAGTTTTCCTGGTCCCCAGGGAGGCTGAGGGGTGTGAAGGGTGGTGCTGGTGCCTGTGGATTTGTCCCTTGCTGTATCAGCCCTAGCGCCTGCTATCCTGGTCATGGATTTGCACTGCTGCATTGAACTGTTTTGGTTTTGGGGGTTTCTTCCTCTTGCTGGGATCTGGAGGATAACTGGCTGATGTACCAATTGTGGCTAAACTATTACAGCAGATTTTGGTGAGAATTCACTTTTTCTGATGCCTTTTCTGAGCTGCTAGGAGCTGTTAACTGGAAGGCTGGAGCTGGGCTTGCAGCTCTGCCCTCCTGCTCTGAAGGCTTTATTCTTCTCTTGATGCTTCTGAAATTTTTTCTCCCTGGCTACACCACCAGTGTAGGCACTTGTACTTTTTGGAAATAGGCTATTTAATACCTAATATGTGCTCCCCAGGGTCTGGATTGGAGTGATCTTGGTCACTGAAATGCTTTGTGCTTTAAAGTGACTGCCTCGTGGGGTTTGGAGCCTGTGTTTTTCCTCTCTGTGATTCCCCAGTGGGCAGGTGCCTGTCGGAGGCCATAAGCTTTTCTGCCCCTTGCTGCTGCCAGCACTGCAGTCCTTGGGGACACGATGGCCTTGTGCTACTCTTCTACCATATGCAGGCACAGGCACTGCAAAGGTTTTGCTTGTGACTTTGTGGCAAAAGTTGCCTGGGTCTGTGTGCCAGCAGGGCCCAGTTGCCTGTACAGGCGAGCAGGAATAAGAGCTTTTGTTATCAACACCCGCTGCGCTCTTGCTGAGTGCTGCCTGTGTCTGCTGGGAGGCTGAAAGGTGGCAAGTTTGCGTAAGGTAAGTAAACTTGCAGTATGAATTCTCCTGCTCCCAGATCCCTGTAGTCCTTATGATGCCATCCTCTGAGCAAGGGTTGTCAGGGTCTACATGGCTGGGTAGCTTTATCACAACAGGGCTCTGGCTCAGCTGATGCCTCCAGATATCATCATAAAGTAAATATTAACTCGGGGGGTCTCCCTGCTTACTATGTACCTGTTGCTAGGCTTTCTTACTGTTGCTCCTTCACAGCTAGAGAAGTGGATGCAAAAATCAACTTGTCTAAAAAGGCTAGAGCTGAAAGTGAAAGGAGGGAGAAAAGGGCAACTGAAATAATTACAGGCACAGGAGAACTTTCATTTGAGACATTATTAGGCAGGAGAAAATCCACTTAATTTTAAGAACAGACTAATAGGAGTATGACAGGAGTGTGTATAGTAATGAGGAGCATAGAGAAGGTCAGTGGGTTCTTCCTTGCTGCATGTTTGCAGTGTATGAAAGGGAGGTGCAGCGGAAAGCAAAGGTGACGGGCTCAAATTGAGTAATGCATTCTTTTGTACTCTGTGCAAGACTTAACCTGGAGACCTCGCTTCCCTGAGGCCCTGTGTTATGGGAGGTACTGAGATACAAAAGCAATGAGAATTTTACATACCACACTACCTATTTCAATCTATTCAGTTCATTTTAAAATAACATCACTTTATATGTTAGCCAGAAATCAGAGGATGCTCTGCTGCAGAAGCAAGTAACTTCCTTGGGTATCTTTTAAAAAGATGAAATCATGACTACACAAGCACAGTGTGTAGTTTTCAAAATTGTCTTTTCCTCTTATGCCTGGAAAGGAACATGAGGAGTGAAGTAGGCTAAGGGTTGATGAGGCTTATTAACCCATGTGCTCTCATTGACTGTGCAGGCTTAGAAAGCCCCTGCTCACTGCTGGTTTTTGTGCTTTCCTTGGAATCAGTTAGTTTGAGAAAGAAAGCTCATTGTTCTGTTCTGATACAGTATATTTTTAATCAGAGGAGATTGTGCCTATACAATTGCAAGCATTTTTTGGTTATTTGTATTTGGGCTAGAGATGATCAGATGTTACCTGAGACAGAAAAGAACCTGCCTTTCCTCTAGTTCTGCCTTCTCTATGCAGCCTTGTCCATGTTGAAAATGGAGGTGACTGGAAAATCTGTGCTGAATGCAAACATACTGCACTAGGAGAGTTACTTTTATGGGTTATTTTTTATGTACTTGGTGTTTGCTTTTGCTTTCTAGTACCTGCTAGGAGATTCTCAACACTGGAACAAAAGTAATGGAAGTTTTTAATGCATGACATTATTTATCTTTAGATATTAATGGAAGTAGGGTAAATGACTGCAGATTTAACTTTGTTCTAAAATTGATTACATCTTTTTGCATGCTTAGTATTATCTGTGGGGATTTCAGTCATGCATATGATTTAGCTATCCTATGGCACTGAGTCATACCTGCAGCTCTGGAGCCTGAGAGAATTGAGTAGAGTTAGTGCTAGCACAGTGAGTGAGGAGGAATTCCACAGAGCTGGACAGAAGTAGGTCAAGCTACTTGACTCTCTGCAGTTTGATTCCTACAAGCCCGGGGTCAGATTCTGATCTCAGTTACCTTAGTATTGACTCCATCCAATAAGTTACTAGGGGATTAGCCGTGCATACCAGGTGTTCTCATTTAGGTGGAAAAACTTGTTTCAGCTGTAATCCTCTCACCCCATTGACTTGAATGATGATCATCACATGTTCAGCAACATGAGCTGCTGGACATGAGCCCTCCTGGACGGATGACCACTGTGCATGTTAAAGCAACTCGGTAGCTCAGATCAGCCATGCTACATGGGCTCAGTATATCCCACGTGAGATGCTCTGGGCATATTGCTTTGCACTGTAGCTGTTAGCAAATCTGGGCTCTAGCCTGGTTCAAAGCCCTTCTGCATCAATAGCACTCTAGCAGTGCAGCTGAGCTGTGCATCTGGCCAGTCCTGAATGTACCTGTGATGTCTGATAATGTTAACAGGTAATTCCTCATTGCACTGAAAGCAGAATTGATGGCTATGTTCTTATATATGGATTGTCTTATTTCTCTGGAGCACAGCTAATAGATCGAGGGAAATGATAATCCCCTTCTCAGCATTTATTAGACTGCATCTAGAACACTGTGTCCAGTCTTGATCCTTCAATTCAAGAAAGATATCAGTAAACTGCAGAGGGTTCAGCAGAGAGCCACCCAGATGGTCAGAAGCACCTGGGAGGCTGGAGGAGTTGGACTTCTTCCACCTGAAGAAGAGGCAGCTTCAGGGTGACCCCACAACAGCCTGTCAATACCTATGGAGAGGCAGCAAAGAAATGAAGCCAGGCTCTACTCAGTGCTGCATGATGGAAGGACAAGAGATAACAGGCCTCAGCTGAAGCAAGAGAAGTTCTGCCTGGATATAAAGACAGACTTTTTCCCCATGAGCTCAGTCAAGCTATGAAAAAGGGACCTGGCAGTTGTGCAGTCTGGAGGTTTTCAGAGATTTTCAAGACCTGGATCTCAAAAGCCTGGAGAAACCTGGTCTGATTCCACAGCTGACCCTGGTTTGAGCTGGAGGTTGGACTAGAGACATCATGAAGTCCCTTCCAGCCTGAACTGCCCTATGACCTTCTGCAACTCTCCCTTCTGCAGATATCTGTAACCCCTGCAGTGCCTGTGTTGTAGTGTCCTAGAATCACTGCAACACTGGTTCTAATCAGTAAGGTTGGAAGGGACCTCTGAAGATCATCTAGTCCAACAAGCTTCCTACCCATTGAGGGTAGGAATCTGCCCCATCTTGGGGGCTTTTGGCTTTAGTTCAGTGTGAGCTGCTTATGTCTGAGAAGTTGCTCGTCCCGTATCTGGGTATCACTGAAACAGCAGCTAGCACGTAAGAAGTAAGGCTGTTGACCCTGACCATATCTCATATAAACCTTATTCCTAGATCATCTTGCTGAGGTGTTTGATGCTCGGTATCAGAACTGTTGATGTGCCTGGCAAATTATTCCCTGGAGTGTTTAGAACTAAATGATTTCCGGTCACGTAACACCTTTGTGACTGAGAACATGCAAGTAATGATCCGGGGATGTTCACTGTAAGCCAGAGCTTATCTTGCTTCATCCCGTTAATACAATTAAGTTTGAAATGATGATCACTATACATCTTCACAGAAATGCCTGGCCCTTTGTATGGTAAAACTTTTTCTTTTCTTTTTTCTTCCTTTTTTTTTTTCCTTCAGACAGGCTTTGGACAGGTGCAATAATTTGGAATCCTCTTCATGTCTGAGGATTTCTAATGCAAACACTGAAATCCATGCATGAAGAACTTTGGCCTTCCAACTTATTTTGAATGAGGAAGTTTTGCTGCAATACTAGCAGAACGCTTACTCCTAAAGCCATTTTTGGAGCTAAATTTTGGTTAGTGCAATTTCTACAGCCCCACAGAAACCTTTGATCAGAAACTTGTACTTTTTTGGTAGAATTTCTTTTCTTTTGTAAGAGGGAAATATTCACATAGGTTCTTTTTTCACACAGGTTCTTAGGAGAATAAAATAAGAACCAGAAAAAGGTGAAAAGCCAAGTGTCTCAGCCAATCCTGCATAGTACCAAGCATTAGCATCTACTGAATACAGAAGGCAATAGAAACAACTCCAGTGTTTGCTTTGCAATCAGCTAGTTTGCACAGAGGACCAACATGGAATTCAGTGTGCTGGCATTGTTGGCCATTTTAATTTTCAAATGCAGCTGAGTGATGAATTTTGATCATCAGTCTCACTAACATTTTTACCAAGCACAAATGAAGCCATTCAAAGGACTTGGTTTAGCATCTAATTATTAAAATTATTGAATTGGAAATCACTTTTCATTCCCAGTTTTGAACTTTCTGCTGTATGTGAGTCATGTCACCCAAAATAGCCGCCCCACAGAAGTTTTATCTAATCCTTCTGGTAGTACAAATAGTTGAGGGGCTCCAAATAGCAAGGAAATTATTTACCTTTCTGTGACTTTCTTGCCTCTTTACAGCAGCTCAAACATTTACACAAACTTGTTAAGCTACTTAGAGAGAGGATTGTTTGTCCAGGTAATGTCTCCTTCAGAAAGTTAAGCTGCAAGTAAAGCAGATGCTTGACTTCACTGAAGTTGGAAGATTCTGGAGAAATTTCCTCTGGGAGAATTTTAAATAAATAAAGGGAGAGCTTTTGATTTCTTTCCTTCTGTATCTTCATTTTGAGCAAGCTATTCCCTCTCTACACAGATGGATCTGTGCAATACTCATAAGGAAACCATTTAATTATGTACAGCTGCTCCAGGTAAATGTTATTTACAGATGGCTGAAAATTTTTGGACTACACTTATTTGCCAAGAATAACATCCCTTTCTTCACTCTTGGTAGAGAGCTGTTTTTAATTGTCATCAAGGTAAGCTGCAGAATATATATTTCTGTTTGTGGCTTTTTACCCATCTTGACTGTTTTCTTTCTTTGTGATTTTGTAAACGGTAACCCTGCAGGCACTGTGCACATAATTGAAGTAAGCAATCTGCTTGTTTATTCTTGTTTCCATTAATTAGATACGTGCAATCTGAATTTCCTACTGAAAAACATGAGATGACATGTTAAGGGGCCAATTCTGCTTTCCCTCCCGAGGCTGAACAGCCAGTACTGGGGGCTGCAAACTGCTGGTGGAGATGTTTGGTTGCAGTCCTAGAAGAAAAGACAGCGAATGGATGTTCCTTCCAAAAAAGTGAGGAGGGAAAAGCTGAACTAGCTAGAATCACCCCTAACTACTGTGGTCTGGTGGAAGCAGCGACAAATGAAATCCTGCTACTTCAAGGGATTATGAAAAATGGACAAGAGCTGCAGTTACAGAGGGAAACATGCCAGTCCTCAGCAGGATTTGCATCCCGTGCTCCCATGAGAAAGGATGAGCAAACTTATTGTGAAGTTCTGGCATTCATTATCCCTGACTGTGACCACTTGATATGCACCAAATTTGGCAGCATTCAGCCATGCTTAGAGCACAACAGAGGCATGGAGCAGTGGACAGGGAGAAGGGATCAGGAATATGGAGAACATGGCTCTGTCCTTTGCCATGGGTTCTTTGAGTCCCCAGGATGCCTGTGTGGTATAGGGTGGGCAGAGGTGAGCTGGTTCTGACTGCTCTGAGCAGACTGGACCCTCCCCAGGATGCCTATTTGCATCTCGGCAGGATGTTTGCTTGGGTGTTAGTTACAGGTTGGGCTGGTAGCTCTAAATTCAAAGCTGCTGATGTCTGCTGGCCAGGAGTGCAGACAGGGTGGTGCTGCTTCCTGCCCTGGCACAGCATGCTGGTCCCCAGGGAACTTCCTCCTAGGCAGTGGCTACTTCCACTGAATTTTAAAACGGGTCCCACTTTTTACACGCTCTCCTTCAAATCACTGAGAAGTAGCATGCTAAAGTGCTGAGGAGGAGCCCTGGCACATGATGGGTTACAGTGGCAATGTGTGATGGGTGCATCTGGGGACATGGCTTGGCCATGGCTGTGCTAGCTGACATGGATGTGAGCTGCTTAACAAGACATTTTGATCTATGATACATCTGTGCCTGACTGCCTTAGCTCCTGTTTATCATCAAGCAAGCTAATGGGATTTTTAGCCTGCTTTAATGAAGAAACAAATCTTACGTGGCCAAGAAGAAAGTGTGTGTGTGTGTGTCTCAATTCCCTGGCTGGTAGCTTTTGGTCACATAGCCAGTTCTGGCCAAATTTGAGAGGGGTTACAAGTCTCATTGATATTTAAGTTTTGGCAAGTTTTAGGAAAATAGATGGCTGTGTGGAGGAGGGAGAAAGGTTTCTGCGTGAGCCTCCTAGCTGGCAGAGTCCATGTCAGGCTCAGCAGTCTCTGGAAAGTTGAGCTTTTCTAACTCTGCTGGTGCTCCCCTAGATGTGATGGGAGATTTTCAACCTCTCATCCACAGGAGTTTGGGCAGGATAAAGCGCAGTTTTAAGCCTCCTGGCTGTTATAACTGTGCAGCCTGGTCTTGATTACCAGCAACAAGGTGAAGAGCTTGCAGGGAGGTGCTGGATGAGTTGCTTTGTTGGGGCAGAGCTGATGAGCTTCGGTGCTTCAGTCTGAACCATGAGCAGATAGGGCTGAGCATGCATCAATGTGCTTTGTGGGATCAGGCATGATCCCCTTTAGCTGAAGGGGACAAATAAGTGGTACTCTGGAGCTGTTTTGTGCTTATATATGCCATAACTCTGCTGCAATCATATAACAACTTTCCTGAGGTCAGACTGGCCTCACATATAGTCACATTAATGAGCTGTTGCATGCTGAGCCCCAGCCCCCACCCTCTGCCCTTTTGCCTTCGTCCCCTGCACGGAGTGCTTTTTCTTTCCCCTTGCTAGCTGCTTGCCTGCAGTGATGGGTATGAGCTCTTTCGCTCACTGGAAGTCTGGCAGTAAATCATATGTTTGCTTTTTTCTTTTTACATTCTGAAGCAACTGATTAGTTTGAAACAGAATAAAGACTTATAAGTGGGGAAAATCCTGAAGGTAAGTACTTTACTGTGGACTTAAGGTCAAGGTACAGTACACACAGTAGTTCTTACAGGGACCATTTAAAAAACTTATGCACTGTGTATTTTAAAAGTGGGAACATAATTCAGACATCTGATTGCCTACCTTGAACGTTGATTCAGTAGTGTTTTATTCTACACTCTTTATTTTTATTTTTAATATCCATAAACCTTGATCTATGAACTTTAAGAACATCAGATATTGTCTGTTGCCCTTAGTGGATTACTTCTGTTGCATGAGTTGTGACAGCTTCACAGTGACAGTGAGGCAGAGGGAGGAAAGGCAAGGACTGAGAGGAGCTGTGGAAAAGTCCCTCCCTGTAAGTCTGAGGACTGTTTAGGTAATGCCTGCCTTTTTCACTGTAGAAGATGTTATTGCTGGTATTTCTCCCAGAGCCCAGGGAGGACATGATTCAGTGATCTCGGATCCCTGCAGAGACCATGATGCTCTCTTAGTCCCTGTCTCAGAAATGGGGAGGTGACAGTGACCTCCTGAGTACCTTCAATAGACAGAGCTTTGCTAGTCTCAAGCATGGAGTTCAGGGATTTAAAACAAGGTTTTTTGGAAGGGAATTGGATTTGAAATATGCTTTAGAAAGCTGTCAATCTGTCTAGCTCTCACATCAGACTGCTGCTCTTGAGTGTTTCGTTGCAGCAGTCTTAACTGAGCCTTCTCCTATATCTATTAAAATTATGGAGCTTTCCGTAACCCTTCTTCTGCCCTGTTCTCACTGTCCCCAGACACACATTCCTTGTTTTACTCAATGTTTGCAGTGTTCAGTGTTTTGTGTGGATCTGTTTTCAGTCCTTCAGAGATGTGCTGTTGGGTCTGTGAGCAGCTCTTGCAACCTCAGGGATCACAGCTTTTGAACAACCTCTCAGATATTCTGCTCTCACCAGTGGATGTCCAGGAATTATCTCTGTCTGCTTTGCAACCCCATACACTACTGTTGCAGATGGTGGCTTCAAACCCTGCTCACACAGCTCCCAGCTCAGCAAAGGGCTCCCCATTTCTCATTCCTGCCTGCTTCTTGAGCTATGAGATACATCCCTCTGTCAGCACGCACAGGCTGCAGGAGCAAGCACCTAACCTTCAATGGTTGCAGACCATAGGGTGTTTACACTGCAAAAGATGTTTCTTTGGATCTTATGAGGTGCTTGAAGTCAACGCTGTGATTCTGCTATTTGACCAAGCCTTGACCCTGTGCACACTCAAAGCGATCCTGTATTCAAATTCCAGCCAAGTGATGTCTGCTCTGCTCGGGCAACAAGGGGGTATATGTGGGTTTCTGAGTAACGACATATATCTTCTGGATCTGCAAGAGATATATTTGGCTGTAGATACTTCGAAAGTTACTTAATGGAGGCCTGGTGGGAGCAGAGGAGCAGGTGGAGGCTGGAGAACACAGGCAGTATGTGCATGTATAGCACACATACATGTGTGCTTAGTTTCCACATGTCTTCTGCCAGGGAATATTTACACTCAAAAGAGAAATTAAGTAGATTTGGCATGAATGTTCTGTTTCCTCTCAGACTCGTATGGTTCAATTGTATTTGGTATTTCCAAGTATTGGCATTTTTAAATAGGTAAGAAACATTCAAGTCTGAAATACACTGAACAGCTTCTTACAGAAATTCAAGCCAATTTTAAAATATTACAGTGTTATCATAAGCCAAAAGCATTGGCAGTCAAAGGTGTTTCTGAAGGCGTTAGCTCCAGTTCCACTGATTTTTTTTAAATCATTTTTTGGTTTTATTTTATTTTTTTCCTCGTTGGGAATGCTCACTGCTTTTGAGGAAATGAACTCACTGACAGCTTGGAGGGCAGGATTGGCTTAGGTGTATTTGAAGAAAAAAGAAGTGGAGGGGAAGTTGTATCTAAAACCATCATTCATTATTTAATCACAAATTCAAAGATTATTCCTCTATTGCCATAAATGCTCATCATCACAGACATCCCGAGTGAGGGGGATTCAGTGCCTTAGAACAGCTGCATAGGCGACAGGATGAGAGAGCCTCAAAACAAATGCCCTGCAATGTGTTTACAGTCAAGCACTGAAACAGGTAAGTTTGAAAAAAGTTTTTAGCATAACTTTGCTTTGTTGACTGCTACCAACGTGTTTAATTGCTTTTTTTCCCCTTTATTTACAGGGTATAGTTACTACTGCTCAAAAAGACCTTGAAATACTAATGTCAGAACTGAATCACTTGTGACGAATTAAAGGACAATTTGTAAGTGTGGAGTGCCTTTTTCTAGCTGAATGTATTTCATGTATGTACACCACAGTAAAATGAAGGATCCTCTTCTCTGGCAAGTACTGTACAGCACAAAAGTCAGAGGCTCTTCATGACTTCAGCTATGTCTGCCTTGGAGATGCAAGCCTCGAGAGGGGCGCTTTCTCTCCGTGCCGCCTGTGCCCAGCGCTCCTGCACCATGCTGGGAGCAATTTCTGGCTCTTTCTGCAATCACCCAATGGCCCACGGGTGATTGCAGTGTGTGTGAGAACACTGAGCCAGACAGGACCCTCGTGCAGAGGGAAGCAGGCAAATTTTCCATTTTTTGCATGCCAGGCTTGTGCTATGCTTATGCATAAGTCAAAGCTCAGTTATCTTTTTGGGAAGCCTTAGAGAATCTGACCCCAGGATATAACATTTAACCCTGGGCTGTAAATTTTAGTAACAGTGTTGGTCAACTTCAAGAACAGACACTTGCTCAATGTATGACCCAGATATGTAGGTTTAATGCAAGCTTCACTATCTGTGAGCAAGGGTATGAAATAATACTTAAAACTGATTATTGTTATTTCTACCACATTTCTCCCTTGCCCTGAAACTCCATTTCATTTTGAGCTGAAACAACATTTTTCTTTTCCTTTTGCTAACCAACCTGGAAAAATCCATTATTCACCTAAATCTAAGTGACCCTAAAAATGGTGGCTTCTGTCCAGAAAGGCAATTTATTTCCACCAGTTCAGAGCTTCAGACCATTTGTTGTACGACCTTCCCTTCATTGTTAGTAATAGATTCTGTGGCCTGAAATGGGATAATCTGAGCAGAAATGAAATGCAAAATAGGAAGATTTTTACAACTAGACTTAGTTGTTGTTAGCTGCAGATAGAAGTAAACGAAGTACTGCACTAATTTCTTCTCTTTTAGAAGCAGCAGCAAAAAGTGGTGAGAAGAAAGGAAATCTGCAAGGCAAAAAAAAAAGAGCATTAGTATTTGATTTCTGGATTTTATTTCCCTTTTTATTTTTTTAAACTAGGTTTTTCAACATTCACTTGCAGAAATTTGCATTTTATGAGGACAAAGTTATAAAATATGATGGGATCATTTTGGGTAACTTGCCTATTTCTCCTCAACTGGTGGCATCTGAAACTAACTGTGCTTGTCATCTCAGTAATTTCTTATCATTGAAGCTAAAATATAACCTAAGTTTTCACCAAATGAGCTGCTCTAGGATGAGTTTGCCAAATTCTGTAATGCAGTGGGATTTCTGCAGTTATGATTAGACACTGCCAAGCAAAAATGATCTGTTGAATACAACTGTGCCCAAAGTTGATTTGCTTCTCTAACTCCCACAAGAGATTAGAGGAAGCACAACTTGCATTTAATCTTTTGTCTGTCTCTGCCACCCACACTTTTGCAGGTAGGCAGAGCAGAACTGAAGGGGATGTAAGGAGGAGAAAAGGGGCTGATAGGGGACTTCTCGGGTCATCAGGGGCCGATCTGCTTTAGGGTGTTGCTGCTGTTCCCTAGAGGCCTTGGTGGTACTAATTGCAGAATCAATTGCTTGTGTGGTTATGGTCTGCCTAAGACAGACAAAGCTCCAGTTAAGGAGTTTGTGTGTCTGTGTGTGCTAATTATTTTTATTCTTTTTTTTATTGCTTATGGGTTCCCCCCAAAAGGCGGAATAAACAGCCGAAGGTAGCATTTGTTCTTGGTCTTATCTGAGAAATTTCCATTAGGAAATGGAAACATTTCTGTTATCTGTTAGTGGATTTTGCATTTCTGTTCCCTAAGCTCTTCTGCACATGCAAATTGCTCCATTTGAGTAGTTTCACTAACAAGCTCCATAGATGTTTGCTGGATTAAAGCAAAGTTAGGATTTGTCTGATTTTTTTAATTAATCCCAAACAGTTTTTCCACTTCTACTGTTGGCCAGTCAAGAGAGACAGGTAAATGGTCAGTATGCTGTATCTTTTTATTCTCTTACAGAAATACAATGCCTACTGCATGAAGATGTTACTGCTGCTGTATGCCTGTCATGTTATTCTGTGGGGAATTCTTATTTTCCAATCCATATATTTATGCAAAGCAGTCACTCCTCTTACACTCCGTACCTGCAAAACACTTAATAACTTTATCTTCAGCTTTCAAGCATAAAAGTGAAGAAGATATCCTATTCCAAACTTAACTACTTGTGTATGTTGTTGGTACAAAATAAGATTACTGCTTGGAAGATAGTGTATTTATCTTTCACTTGAAATAACCCAGGAGAATGTCAGATGTAAAATCATTTTTTGAAATCTTGGCATTTACTGCTGCTTTATACTGTCTGTGTGTAACTTCATTCAACAGCAGTGACATTATTGTGCAAGTCCTTCCAAGTGAAGGGAATTGGCACCCTAGTAAAACTCCCTCCCTTCCTTGCAGAGCTGAATTAGAAATACCTAACTGTGCACCTCTGTCCTTGTGTCCTGATCAGTGGTGACCAGAATCATGGCTGCTACCACCCAAACAGGCAGGATTCTCTCCTTGTTTGTTCACCCCTTCCTGTAACTAATCCTTTATCCAGCTATAGTTCTATCCAATGTCCTCCTCATGCCTTTTGCAACGGGCTCTTTTGCTTTGCTTTGGCTTTTGTCCCTTGTAAGCACAGGCTTGCCAAGTCTTGCTGTGATGAGCTCGATTCTGTGTTCTGCTGTTGTGGTGTCAGCATCTCCCATCACTGTGGATTGCTGCTGCTTCATTCCCACTGTGGTGACATGGGCGCAGAGCAGCTTGTGGGGAGTGCTGGGCCTTCAGCACCAGGAGCAGCAGGGCTGGTGGCAGTGGTGGACGCGGTGCTGGGGTGGAGGTCCTCAGCAACACCCTTGTGCCACACGTCTTTGGAAGGCTAGATGTTGGAGCCTGGCTTCAGTGGAGCTAGCCACCGGCTTCCCATCCATGTCTTCTGAAATTTAAGTGCTGGGAAGGGAAAAGGGATGATAGTGATTTTTGGAGCTTGGGTTAACTTTCATCCTTATTTCCTCTTGTATGTGGTGGTGGTGGTGGCAGGGTCTCTTCTGAGTGTGCACAGCTTCCACGTGGCTGCATTTTTCATCTCAAAGATCAGACTGGAGTCCAAGCTGCTGTATATGAAGACCAGGCATGATGTCAATAAATAGCACTTTATCTAGCCATAAATTCCTTCATCCTGTCATCTTTCCCTTCTGGCAAGACAGACATGAGAATCATGTAGATTCAGAAGGAGAGGCTCATGGCAAGACTGTGGAGATCCAGACCACAGCTATGCTGTCCCCCTCTAGAACTAACGATGTTGGTGGTATTAGTGCAGTTATGACCCCCAAATAACCTTGTTCTTGCTGGAGGCTACTCGCCCTCTCCTCCAGCTCTGCCAAGCAAGCTACTGAGATGGAAGCCCTTTAATTTCTGCTCTTTAGTGTCAAAACAAACCTCTTTCATTTTGACTGAGGCAGGACAGAGCACAAGGCACTCAGCTGGCAGATTAATCAGTCTTTGGCAGGAGAGAGAAGAGTGTCAGCCTCCACTGGGGGCAGTCGGGAGAGGATGTTTGGCCATAACCTAACTGTGGGTGGTATGGGCAAGTCCATGCATGGACTGATTAAAATTGATGAAGAAAATGCATGTGGGGACTCTTCCAAAGGCAACAGAAGTCAGTGGAAAAGAGTCCTACTCACTGAATTCTCTGGCAGTGGATCTGAACCCTAGAAATATACCATGGAATAATCTAGTTAGCAGAAGGAAGGCAGGGATTTAACAAATCAGGAATCAGAGGAGTAAGTGTGATCTGAGGTTAAGCATTTGGTTCCTGGTTTACTGCATGCCCACACTAATCAGCCTTTTTGGAGCTCAGTTCCCATTTTGAACTCTGACTCTTACTCCTCTCTCTCCTCGTTTTATCAATGGCAACTACACTCTTCTCCGCACTTCCTATGCACATCTACAACATGCCATGTACCTGGGATGTCTCAACTGGGGCACCTAGGCTGTTTTATAACATGCATTTAAAAAAAAAAAAAGTCAGAAAAAAAAGCCAAAACAGATTTCACTGTTACCTGAACGGTGCATCAGAAATTAGTATAAGGCACACTGCATGGCAACCTATTCCTACAGTTCCTCTGTAGCTTGGTCTCTTCCGCTCCATCTTTTACCCCACTAGTAACTGTTCATTTTCCCTCTAAGCTTGCCTAAGACTGATGGTTGTATATCATACTACTAATGTCTGTGAAATGGACTACTTTCCATAATGGGCAGAGATGATATCAGAATAAGGAAAATGAAATTAGTTAAAAAAATCAATCTGTGGTATGTCCTCTCATTTTTATGAATAATGTATATACTTGTACAGTGTAGCATAATAATTAAGCTTTTTGACTTACAAAACGCTGAAGTATTTCTAATGATACTGCTTTGTCTGCTCATTAAAATTAAAATATAAATCAAAGGTATAACTAAATATAATTTCACCTAACTGTGTATTTCAGGTCCATCAGATGTTTTATTTCTAGGCATCTAATCTCTTAATTCAACTAAAAAGAGACTTTAAGTGACTTGATAAATAATTTAAAAAAATAGCACTTTTACACTGTAATCATGCCAGGAGAAATGAAAGGGTAGCTGAGTGTCAGAGGTTATAAATTGCAGCAAAGGTAGTAGCATCCTGGTAAAGGAGTCGATGTCATGTGGAGAAGCAAGGTCTCCTGGCAACATATTGACTCTTTCTAATTAGTTAAAAGATTTATATGGGCACTAAAAACAGGCTAGTCTATTGATTTTTGTCACATTGCTACACTACAGTAGTTTTGCTCGTTCACTGTGTGTAGGACTACCTTGTATGTGTCTGAGACCTCAGCACGGCTGGGGCCATGAGAAGTCATCGTGTTTGACTGTTCCTGGCCTCGCCTTTCAGAGCAAAGAGGCAGTTTGCTGTTTATTCCAGTATACCTCTTCAAGTCAAAAGAGGTTTTAAAGTATGGTCATACTCAAAGAAATGACTAGAAGTGGTACTATTTTTATTGTCCCAGTATGACATCTAGACTAGACTTGCTTAGTTTATACGGACTTTTTTTTTTTTTTTTATTATGAGATCTGCATACGAAATAGGGATCTGAGAGCAGAGTTTAGCAATTTTTTGGTTTCAACATCAATAATTGCAAAGATCCTGACACCGATGTGGAGCTGAGGTGGTTCACGTGTGGCTGAACAGGCTCCAGCTCCTCCTTGGCGAGAGAGGAGAAGGCAGCCGGTGGAGGAAGCCGAAGGGCACTAAATCTGCGCGGGAGGCTCTCCCGGGATGGGGGTTTCCCTGGGGCTGGCTGGCTGGGTTGGCGTACGCTAGGCGATGAGCCGGCACCAGCCCCATAACAAAACCTGCGATGGCCCCGGCCAGCAGTGCTGTGCAGCCACGCTGCTCGCATGCCAAGTGCAGCTTTTTGCTGACGTTTGGCCCTTGATTTTTCTGCCTGTATTGCAGTTGCCTACCCGAACAGGGGGCATCTGAGGAGCCTAAGCAAAATGCGAAGTAGATTATTTTTTGCATGTAGCTATTCTAAGATAGCTGAAAGAAAATCAAAAAGCAGCACCAGGAAACTAAAAATAAGGCTGCTGAGCCATAAAAAGCGTGGATGGGCCATCTCGGAAGCAGCGGTTCATCCAGATGAGGCACTGCATTAGGGAAGACTTAACCTGCTCTTATTCAAACCAGTCTGGTTAAACTGCCACAAATCATAGCGCAAAAATTTAGGGGGGTTCGAGAATGGCTTCTCCGGGTTTAGCACGGTTCCACGCTAAGCGGTTCAGAGCGCTGCAAGGCCACGGGCTGTGCTGCCTGGTGCCCGCTGTCCCCCCAGGCCGAGCCCAGGGCGTTCGCTCCGTGCAGCTTTTCCTGATTTAGGCCGTGCGGGGTCAAGCTCTACGGTGACGATTAGCCGAAAAAATACCGTTGGGCTCCTTGTATGCCCACGGAGCCTTGCTCACGCTTCCTCCTTTCTGGGGGGGCGTTACTGAAATGGCCGGGCTGGTCCTTGCTGGGCCTGTGGGAGGCGGTCGGGGGACGCGGCCCGCCCTGCCCCGGCCCTCCCGCTCGGCGGGGCCACAGGCGTTAACCGGGGTTTCGCCGTTTGAGCCGTGCCCAACGCCCGCTCCGGCCGCCCTGTTGGCGCCGAGATGCCGCGCGGCCGGTTCGAGCTGGTCCGGTCCGGTCCGGTCCGGTCCGGTCCGGTCCGGTCCGGCGCGGCGCGGGGGCGGCGCTGCGCG